>NW_018165254.1:384178-423178 GCF_001263595.1 Phalaenopsis equestris | reverse complement strand
TTACCAATGATTTTCTATAACACTGAATCAGGGTAGAAAATTAAAATTGCTCCTATTTGGCACAATACATATTTAAACCATTTATCTCATCTCATTTCACCAAAAACTCATTATAGTGGGAAAGATACTTTTTCACATTAGAAAACTTTAACACATAAACATAGTTTAGTAGTTATTAATTTTTAAAACCTACTTTTAAATTCTGCTAGTAGTAAATAATTTAGCTTTGACAATATCTTAAACTTTCAAAATTAGTGAAAGTAATTTCGTTTGATTTCTGTGAATTTTCTAGTTAATTTATCATTTCAAATTTAAACATTTCTATGGGATCGATATTTGGGACATAAAAAAAAGTCTTATATTACTTGATAACGGTATGTATACTTGCATAGAATCCCAACTTTAAGTGCTTAATGTTATTTTTTATAAAATACCACATCAAGTTTTTGATGCCGTTGCAAAGTGAAGTCAACTTTATAAATTTTACACGACTATATTTTCTCGGGATCACCAACCCCACTAGTGCTCTTACTCTCCATTGGATTCTAAGAAAGTTTTATCAACTCTAAAGAACTCTAAGAAACTTGATAGAGAAATGATTATTACAGTAAAACCACTTGTCCTTGTGCATAAAGATTCTTTATAAATTCTCATATTCTCATAAGATTCATTTAAAATTTGTTCAAGCTCACCTAACTGTAATAATTGTTTCCAAAATCATCCCAAATACTCCTAATTTTATTTTTTTATCATCAATTTGACCAAATTAGTCCAATTTGACCAAAAGCCCCAATGTACCCTTAAAGGCCCAAATGTCCCCAGATTAGCCCCAATCTTTAGCCCAATTGACCCTAATCTTGTCCAATTTCAATTCCAAATCAAAATTCAACATCCCCAATCATATTCTAAACAAAATTCAAGCCCAATTTGATTAAATTGTAAGCCCAATTTCATTCAAATAAAAAAGGCCCAACTTTGACTATATGCCCAAATCTACTAATTTAGCCTATCAATTCAACTCAAAATCACTTGAAATTTTGCCAAATCCTTCATGACATTTTCCTACACCAAACTCAACATTCAATTAGCCTAAAAGCTTAGCCTATAATCAATTTAAAATTCAAAACCCCAAGCCCAGCACATTTAATTTCAAAGGCCCAAATCCAAAGCCCAAATGACAATTCTTTCTTTTCATCATCCATTTGATAAAAATCATTCCTAAAGTCATAAATTCCAAATCAAATAATTCTAAATCAAGCATCAAGCCAAACTTCACAAAAAATACCAAATAAATCCAAAATCCCTCCTCATGAAAATTAGCCAAGCCACATGCAAGCCATGAGGCCACTCCCAAGCCATAGAAAAGCCATGAGAGCCTTGCCATATCATCAAACTATTAATGGCAAGAGGTCAAGCCACTTTCAAGCCTCCCTAAATTGGTTTTAACCCCTCCCATGAATCACTTTAACCCATGTTTACCCAAATCTCTTTGGATGGTGACTTATCCCCAATTATTAAGCTGAACCAAATGATCTCCTCTTCAGTCCAAGACCAACCTTGGCGGCTAAACCCAACCCAAATCATGATTTGACTCAAATTGACTCATAATGGCCCTTTTCCCATACTATTTCAATCCCATACCTTTACACATGGCCAACCCCAATTGACTTCACCAAGACCAAGCCCTGACCTCCTTGAGTTAGATGGTGCTCCCTGAGTTAGATGGTGACCCCTCCATGGCCGGCCAGCCATCTTGGTGGCCAGAAAACCCAAAATCAAAAGCTCTACCATGGCCAAAACTCAAAATTAAACTCATCCAAGCTGGATCATTCCAATTAGATTTTTGCACATTGTTGACATCCACATAAGCAACCTAGGGCACCCACCAATTGCCCCTGGTGGCCTCTCCTCCCCCCTCTATTTAAACCCACCCTCCATGGCCAAAGGAGGAGAGCCTGAAATTCCTTCGGGCGACTCTGTCAAATTGCTTCCAAACCTTCCTTAAGATCACTTGAGCTCAATCCAACCACCTTTAGCCACACAAAGCCACTGAACGAGCTCAAGTTTTGAGCCAAATCTCTAGGCCGAAATAGGACACCCCTCAAACCTCCACCAAATTCAAATTAATTGCACCCACACCATCCTCACATCAAAAGAAGAAGATTCCCTATAAAAGCCCCATCACCAGAGCACCCTAAGGTTTACTTTGATCAGACTCCCAAATTGACTTTGGTCGAAATCATATCTAGGTGATTTACCACTGTTCGAGGCTCAATCTCTAGGCTCTTGGGACCCCCACAAAGCTTCCACAAGCATCCAATTGAGGCTTCCCCTCTTGGACCAAGGTATTAAAAGTTAATCTGAAACTGAGCTTCATTTGATTCTCCATATGCATAGAGTTGATTTAAAGTCAATTAACCATATGAATATGTTCTCCTAGTCAAGACGAGTCTATATAAACAAACTGCACTTAATTTGGTTAAATCAAGTAAGATATTAAGGTTTTAACATGGACAGCTTGCAGGTTTAGTCCATTGGGAACGATGACCCACAACTGTCTGATGGAGTGTGTATCACGTGTATGGTTCATATGACGCTGGATGGAGCATTGTTTATAAAGCGGAAGCTGACGCGGCGACTAAATAGACGGTGACATCGAACAGGAGCGCGCTGCGTGGAGCTTCGGATCCGCCTAGGTTGAGTCAGTGTCACGTCATTTGAATAGAAAAATAGGGTATTTTATTGATTTATTTAAATCCCAGAACTTCAAAAATGCATAACTTTGTGTAGAAAAATCACAAAAATAAAATAAAAATACCTTGTTGCTCAGTGAAGAGAGGAAAACAATGTGGAAATATTTTCATATCTATTTGATGAAAATTTTATTTTTAATTAATTAAATGGTGTTTTCCTTATTTTGATTCTCCATTAGCATAGACATTTCACCATGGCATGAAACCATGGGGATTTTGATGTCTCTGTTGTTCGACATCTCCCCTGATTTTTCTAAAATCAGGGGGCATCTCTAACTAGAGATATCCAATTTTTAAGTTAATGGTTTCTGTTTTGGTTTAAAAATTATAATAATTATAATACTCATAAAAAAAATACAAAACTTATTTTGTTAGGTTTATTGGGTCAGAGGATCCTAGGAAAAATATAAACTTGGTTTAAATCATTTAAAATAATCCTAATTGTCACCAACCTTAAAAATAAAAAGAAAATCAATTTGGAAAAATTATAAATGTAAATGACATAAAAGCTATTCCACACTATAACTTAATGTTAGAGGAACTCCCCACAAAAATTTCAAGTCAATTGGAGTTAATTTGACCACTAAAATGAATTTTTAAGATAAAATAACTTTAAGATAAAATAACATTTTTTTTAAGATAAAATAACATTTTTGATATTAAAATAATCATAATAGTTAAAATACAATTCAAAAAATTATCAAATTGATTTTGGGAGTTCCTTATGACCAGAGGAACCTAGGAAAAATAAAATTGGAATTAAAATAAATACTTCATTTTTAAGCTACTCTTGAGTATTTAAATGATTAAAATTAATTAAAAATCATAAAAATCACAAAATTTTAATAACACACTAGAATATCACATTTAATTTCTTGATCACCTAGAACCAATTAAAATAATTTTCCTAATTTTCTAAGTCAATATATTAATTTTAAAAGGCTTAAAATGAATTTTTCTCTAATTTTTTCACTAAAATAATTCAAATAATTAAAATATGAATCACAAAAATATGAAATTGGTTTCTTTGAAAAATATTAAATTTGTTTTTTGGGTTCCCTGGGTTCAGATTTAATAAAAATATAAAACTTAATTTTTTATTTAAATATTATTTCATATTTAATTAATACTCAAAACCAACAAATTATTCTAATATTAAATTAAACCTCTAAAAATCATAAAAATTGGTGCAATTGGTCCTCCTCTGACTTAGGTGAACCTCTAATAATTTTCTTAAGAACAGAGATCTTTTTTAATTGAGCTATTAAAGTTTCATTGAAAATCCTTTTTTTTTTGAATTAAAAATATTTATAAAATTAAATAAATTCAGAAAAATCACATTTTCTCCTTTGATGTTTTAATTAAACCATGAGTGAGGTAACATAAAATTTTCAAGTCATTTGAGTCTAATTTAATGAATTATAGGGTATTAAAGACTTAATGGTAAAAGGGTAATTTTAGAATTTAAGCTTGATTAATATTTAGGCTTAACCAAAGGGCTAAATGGGAAACAAATTATCTTAATTGATATATTTTGATGAATGAAATATGGAAGGGATAAATGATATTAACCAATCTTGCTTTGGTCTTCTAAAGGATAAATTTGTAATTTTTTAAAATTAATGAAATTTAGAAGAACATTTAAATAGGGAGATATGAGATATTAAGGTAAGGGGTTTGATTTTAGAATATTATAACTCACAAATTTTAAGCCCCAACTAATGATTTTGAAATGATCTATAAATCATGATAAGGATTAAGGATGTAACTAAGAAAAATCTTTTTTTCTTAAAATTATAAATCCACCCATTAAATCTTAAGAGCTTAGTAGTGAACTAGGCTTAATATAAAATGTTGTCTAATTAGGTTTAGAAAGTAACCTATAATTAATTTAAAACTATTCAAAACACAACAAGCTCATTCTTTAAAAATCAAATTAATTAAGTTACTTCATTAAGTTGGGTTGTTCCCAAGGGTCTTTACCCATATAACTCACGAGTGAGACATCAAGTGTAATTACCCTACTTAAGGGATAATTAAAACATCAAGTTCATTATACATAAGGGTATTAATTGGCTGAACTATATAGCAAATATGATAAAATCATAATGAACTCAAGATAATTCTGAGGGTCATGAAATGTCTAAGGTATTACCCGAAACTTCTTCACGATCCTTTGGAAATCTTGAAGGATATGTGAGCTTATTATAATTTTCTTAATGGATTCATCCTTAAAATTTAAATACACTAAGATATGACATAGGATTTGGTAGGCACACTTTAAGTTTGTACTTCATACTTTTTTCTATAAAGCATGCTTTAATTCCTGCAAAATTATATATGTATATGCTTTACAAGTACTGAAGTTTCAGGTGGAGGAACGAGAAGACTCGCCAGGTATGTTTTTACAATTTACAGTACCTTCTTTTCTTATACTTTTTACACTATACTTTTATGCTTATAAATTTGCATGCTAAACAACGATATCACCCTGCATGAAAACTAAAACCTTTAGGATAGCCAAAAATTGAAACCAAAACCAAAACTAAAATCAATCAAGATAAAATTCACCGCCACAATATTCAAAATATAAGACAACTCAAAATTTAATCACATCACAAAACAACAATTGCAACAAAATTAAGACGTATCTACCGGATGATCGAGAATCCCTTAGAGGAGGTAACCTACGGTTGCTAGCAAGATTTCCCACGATTTAAATGAAGGTACATAACTCAATTGAGTTGTGTTTAGTAAATTCATTTGGACTAAGTGAATTTGATAGGAAATAGTGGTACCAGAATGAGGGAACCATAGGATCCTAACTGGTGTCGCTATAATCAATTTTAACATGCCCCATAACATTTAAAGAACCATAACCATGGGGACATTTGATTTGACATCATAACTTGACATATTAGAAAACTTAAAATTTCACAACAAAGAGCTTGGAGCTAACATCGTGGGTAGCACGACCATCTTCAAAAGCAAAGCATGTCTTCACCAGCGAAACTATTCTTTAGAATTAAACTATAAATCCATAAGAATTCAAGGTTGTTTGCTTATACAAACACAAATCCTTCATATATATATATATGAAGGATTTTAATTTATATATATATATTCTTTCATATAAGTCCCGTCGCCCACTTCAGAAGGACATTTTAATATATATATATATATTTAAGTTTTAGAAAAATATGAAATCAAACCAATGTCATATTTTTCATAGTTTAAATGAAAGAGCACTATACCTCAAACCCTATATCTATCCCGAGAGATAAACACAAGACTTGAGCGTGAGGCTTGATCAAATAAACTAAGAAATATATGACATTTGTTTGGTCTATGAAACTAATTTATTTTTTGACAAGTTCCCCTATTTAATACAAAGAATTAAATAGGAATTTTATATGCCAACAATTTCCCTTATTTAATATGAAGGATTAAATAGGGTTTATATTAAGTTGGGTTCAGACAAGCTTCCTATAAGGGCAAGCCCATATAGTTAATTAGATCTTAGATAACCGAAGTCATCTAAAAAAACTCTCAATAAAAATCAGGGAATATTATCTTTAAAGAGTTCAAAAAGATTAGGAATTTTCAACGAGATCAGACAAAATGGTGTGAAATGGGAATGGCTCAAATTTGGAACATTTATTGTAGATTTCAAAGGAGGAAGAACTAGGGGATGTCATAGATCCGGAGGAGAACCTCAGTGACTTCCCAGTCTATCCTAATTTTTGGCTTCAGTTTTGAGGAGATTCAGTTTTGAGGAGAAATATTTAGGTGTTTCATCCTGCCAATTTTATTTTTTAGGACTTACATTCGTGTTAAACGATCACAAAAATAGATTAGAAGATGTGACGGTTTAAGTCATGACAGACGACAACCTCAGAATCTTAAGATGAGTTAGGGCTTATATTGTACAACAAAGCTATATAAAGGCCTAAAGATAAGGTGAGGATTTAGGTGAGTATATAAAGGCCTAAAGATAAGGTGAGGATTTATGTTGCATAAGCAAACAACGTTGTTTAATTATGACTTGGTTGTTTAATTCTAAGGAAGGAAGTTGGTTTAGTTGGGGAAGACAAATTTTACTGTTGAAGATGGTCGTGCTTCTCATTGTGCTAGCTCCAACCTCCTCGCCATGACGAGTTTAAGTTTTCTAGGGTGTCAAGTTATGATGTCAAATCAGACGGCCCTATGGTTGTAGTTCTTTAAAAATTTATTGGGGCATGTTAAAGTTGATTAGAGCGACACCGGTCAGGATCTTACGGTTCCCTCGTTCCAGTACCACTATTTTCTATCGAATTCAGTTAGTACAAATGAATTTACTAAGCTCAACTTAATGAGTTCCATACTTTCATTTAGATCGTAGGAAGCCTCGTTAGCAACCGTAGGTTACCTCCTCCGAGGGATTCCCGATCATCCGATAGAGATGTTTTAATTTAGTTGCAATTGTGGTTTTGTGATGTTTGTGATTAAATTTTGAGTTGTTTTATATTTTGAATATTGTGGAGGTGATTTTCATCTTGGTTGATTTTAATTTTAGTTTTGTGGTTATCCTAGCAGTTTTTATTTTCATGCAGGGTGACATCATTGTTTAGCATGTAAGTTTTGTAAGCATAAAAGTACAGTGTGAAAAGTATCAGTGTGAAAAGTGAAAAGTATAGAAAAAGACGGTACTATAAACTGTAAAAGCGTACCTGGATGATTTTCCCATCATCTCCAGCTGAAACGAAAAATGAATGTAAGGTAATTTTATGTAAAGCAGAAAAAAGGGCTCCTAGATTATATCTTGGTGAGTCCTTATTGGTTCAGTAGACCTCCGAGGTATCCAACAAGTCAGGAGAGAAAGGCAGGTCCATGCTTTCCCCTCACCGCCTAGTGAAAAGTCTCGAGCTCATTTAAACTTATTATGTTGCTTAATAATCAATCCTGTAAATATTCCTAGTGTTCAATGAACAGTGATGTTTCAATTATCCCTAAGAGTAGGGTCATTATCATGTATCATTCAATTTGAGAATTATGCAGGTGAAGACCCTTAAAGGAGCAAGTTAATGCCATTAAGACACTCAGCAAATTTTAGTTTTAACTTGGGCTTGTAGTGTTCAATTTCTTGTTACATTCACTTTTCTAACATTCACTTTTCAATTTCTTGTTACATTCACTTTTCTATTCCTCATTTAATCAAATTTGATTTAGCTTAGGTCATAACCAAGCCCTTAAGATCCTGATGGGTGTCTTAGTCATTTTGAAAGAGATAAAATTTTAAGTGATAATTATTCATCATCAAAACATTTGAATGTCACTTGAACACCAAATAGGGGTATTAAATTAGTGAGTTAATAACACTCAAAACTATACTCCTAAGTTAGGATCATTTAATTTAGTAGACTCCCAAATTTTAATCGTCTAGGAAATTTCAAATTTATCTTTTAATTAGAAAAAGTGAGATTGGTTTCTATCAATTAATCTCTTGTGTTTCAATCATCCAAATATGTTAATTAAGATCAAAGGTTGCCCATTTCCCTTTCTTGAATTAAGCCAAAATGTTAATTAAGGCTAAATTCTAAAATTACACTTTTGCCCCTAAGGCTTTATCACTTTCATAACTCATCAAATTTAATTTAAATGACTTTAGAATTTTTATTCCACCTCACTCATGGGTCAATTAAGACATCAGAGGATAAATTGTGATTTTTTAAATTTTAATTTAATTTATATATTTATTTATATGCAAGAATGAGATTTTTCAAAGAAAATTCCATAACTTGACCAAGGCAAAGCCTAATACTTGAAAGTTTTTACTGGAGGTAGATTTAAACTAGAAAAAACACTTGGGCCAAATTTCATGATTTTTTGAGTTTTATTTGAATTATTAGAATTATTTTAAATTCTGGAGTACTAATTAATTATAAAATATTTTAAATGTGAAAAATTAAGTTTTACATTTTTATTAAGTTTCTCTGAGGAAAGGAACCCATAGAAACAAATTTTACATTTTTTTAGATTTTTCTTTGAATTATGAAAATTTTTTATGTGAAAGATTAAGAAAAAATTATTTTTAGCTTTTAAAAATTATTTTAAGCTTTAAAATTCAATATCTTCACTTAGAAAAATAGGAAAAATATTCCAATTGTTCCTAAGTTCTTAGAAAATAATTTATAATATTTCCATGAATTTTAATAATTTTGTGATTTTTTTTAATTTTTAATAATTTAAATATTCAAAATAGGCTTAAAAATGAAGTTTTTATTTTAATTACAATTTTATTTTTAGAAAATTTCTCTTATCACAGAAAACTCCCAAAACTATCACAGAAAACTTTCTCTTATCACAGAAAACTCCCAAAACCAATTCTTGTGATCTTTAGAGTTGTATTTTAATTATTAAAAATCATTTTAATGTCAAAAATGCCATTCAACTTAGAAAATCAATTTGAGTTATCAAATGAGCTCCAAATATTTTGAAAATTTTATGGGAAGTTCCCTGAACTTTAAATCATAATATAGAATCAAAATTAAGACATTTAGATGTTTATTATTTCCCAAATTAATTTCCTTTGTGTTTTAGGGTTTTGTGCAAATAGGTGTGTTCTTAAGGACTAAACTCATGAAAAATTTTCCAAAAGGTTCTCTGGTCACAATAAACCTTCCAAAATTTCTTTGGATTTTTCTAAGCAATATGCAAATTATTATGATTAATTTATGTAAATAATAGACACAAACTTAAAAAATATGGATCTCTGTCTAGAGGCCTTCTCTGACTTTGGAAAAATTAGATAATATCCCCCAAGATAGAGGCAACAACATGCCAAAAAATCAAGTCATGGAAAAATGGCCAGTAAAATGTCTACATGCATGGAGATTTAAAAGACTCAAATCAGTTTTTAATTATTTAAAAATAAAATATGCAATATTCAAAGATTTAAATAAAGGTGTTAACCATTTTCACTTTGTTCTCCTCTGTTTACTGAACACTATCATATTTTTATTTTATTTTTGTGATTTTATTACACCAAGAAATGAATTTTTGAATTTAGGGAGCATTTTTTGAATTATTTAAATCCCTATTTTTCTATTTAAACGTGAGACGCCACACAATCATACAATGGCTCCAAAAACACGCGTGGCACGCTCTAGTTGGACACTGCCTTCCTTGTAGCCACTGACTCGGCCCGCGCTTAATGAACCACGCTCCCATCTGGTGCAATCAGAGCCCTCCATTTGATACACGTGTGATCCAATGACTCTGCGTCATCGTCTCCAAATAGAGTGAACATTTCCACTTTGTTCTCCTCTGTTCACTGAACACTATCATATTTTTATTTTATTTTTGTGATTTTATTACACCAAGAAATAAATTTTTGAATTTAGGGAGCATTTTTTGAATTATTTAAATCCCTATTTTTTTCTATTTAAACGTGAGACGCCACGCAATCATACAATGCCTCCAAAAACACGCGTGGTACGCTCTGGTTGGACACTGCCTTCCATGTAGCCACTGACTCGGCCCGTGCTTTATGAACCACGCTCCCATCTAGTGCAATCAGAGCCCTCCATTTGATACACGCGTGATCCAATAACTCCGCGTCATCGTCTCCAAATAGAGTGAACCCGTGACCGTTAACATTAAAACCCTAATATCTCACTCATTTCTTAACCAAATAACCTTGGGTTGGATCCTATATACTTGTCTAAGTGTGACAAACCCATTCATACTGTAAACATGCCATTAAACTAACCCTAATTAAATAGAGAATCAAAATAGGCTCAGGAAGAGGGGAAGTTCAATTCCTTTGCTCTGGGAAGGGAAGCTTCAATCAGAGGTGCTCGACACATTTGTGGAGGTCCAAGGAGGCTAGGGATTGAGCCTCTAGTCATGGTGAAAGGTCTAGACCCAAATTTGATCAAGGTCGAATTTGAGTGTTGATCAGAGTCTAGTGTAGAGGCTTTTTGTTAGGGTGGTTTGATGGGGCTTTGTCTTCTTTCACTGTGGTGAAGGTGTTGGTGAGTTTAATTTAATTTTTGTGCACTGTGAAGTTGTGGAGAGTTTTTTCCTATCTCCGGCAAGGATTTGTGCTCAAAAATTGAACTCCGGCAAGGAGAATTAGGGAAAAGGGGAATTAGGTTAAGAAAGTGGTTGGATTGCTTTGAGGAGGTCTCAAAGAGGCTATGGGAGCAACTTAGAGGGGTTTCCTTGAGAAAATTTCAGTACCTCTCACTTGGCCATGAAGGGGCCATTTTATAGTCATGGTCAGAGATGGGAGCTTAGGGCTTGGTCATGGGTGTAAAATGGTGCTTAGGTGGAGGGCTGAGGTGCCGTCAAGAGCCATTAGAGCCATTGGGATGAGGTGGCCTCTATGGTTAATATTGGGTTTGATTCAAGCGTGGTGGCTCTCAGTTTGGCAATTTTTTGGCCACCAAGGTGGTTGGCTGGGCAGGGAGTGGTCACCTCTTGGCTGAGGAAGTTGAGGGGGTGGCTAATGATGATTAACTCCTTATGACAATCAATGACGGAGGAGATTTTGTGGTTAGGCCTAAAAAAGGGAATGAATCTCTTAATTTTCGGACCCACTGGTCCATAGCTTGCTTGGTTGGGTTTAGTGTTGTTTAGGCTGGTCCAAATGAAAAGGTTAGTGGCTGTGGAGTCACAAATTTGGTGACTTAAGGATGGTTAGGCCAATTTTGGTATATGGGTTCAATTTGGGTCCAAATTATTAAAAGTTTGGTTTGGGTTAGGCTAGCCATGACTTTGAGACCAAATGATTGATCAAAATTGTGTGGAAGATTGTAATGAAGAGTTTTGGTAAGGATCGAAATGATTTTGAGTTCAATTGGGGGTTCAATGTGAAATGATTTTGGAATTTTGGTCACTCTGGGCATGTTGGGCTAGACTTGGGTCTAGATTGGGCTAGGCTTGGGCTAAGTCCAAATTGATTGTTGAAAATGGTAAATAGGAATTTCATGAATAGTTTTCAACATAAATTGGGTGCCAATTTTGGGGCTAAGATAATCAATTTGGTGGAATTTTGAGGTATGGCAAATTTGGGGCAAAATTGGATTTTTTTTTTGGACTTAGGTCAAAGTTAAATAAAATTGAGGATTCAACAAGGCCAATTGAAGGTAAATTTTTATGTGTAGTAATATTATGAAGATTTTAAGATTCAAATCGAGGCCAATGGAGTAGGCCATGGGGTTCAATTTGGTGAGATTAAGTCATGTAGCCAAAATTGGGAGTTTGATCTAGATCAAAATTGAGCTCAAATAATGGATCAATTAAGCTTGGATTTGGTTTAAATTGGTAATATGTAAAGTGAATTTGAGTTTAGGATTGAAATTAGGGGAAATTGGGACAAACTTTATGGACATTTTAGGTAAATTTAGGGGAATTGGGCCTTTTAAGGCTATTTGGGGGTTTTGTTCAAAGTGACCAAATTGGTCAAATTGGGTCCAATTGAGGGGTCCAAATGGGTTTTGGAAACATTTGGAGTGATTTTAGAGGTTTTGGAAAAGTTTGGGGTGCCAAGGGTATTTTTGTAATTTTAGCAATTTTGGGAGTATTTTGGTAAATTTGGCATTTTTGGGTAGTTTTGGGTAATTTGGGTATTTTCAAAAGGTTTGAAATGATTTTTGAATAAATTTAGATATTTTTGGTGAATTTGGGAATTTTAGGAATTTTGGTCAAATTTATGGCTCCAAGGGTATCTAGATAAATTGCGGGATTTTAGGGCAAAAGGCCAAGTTAAATATTTTGGTTAAAATTGGGGAGATAATTGCCATAAATGAGCTATGGACCAATGAAAACCCCATTTGCATCCTCTATGTACTGGTCTTAGCTAAACCCTAGCCTAAGGATCAAGGGACCAAAGTTAGGAAAATTTGGGTTTAGGGTTGTGAGTGATTGTGAGTGCCTTAGCTCCAGACAAACACCCAGAGTCAGCCCTAAGGGAAAGTAGTCCTATGGGGAATCATATTGAGCTCCCCCATACATACCCCACCTACTAAGTGCTGGAGGTTAGGACCAATATGTGGAACTTCAAGTTGAGCAAAGAGGAGTGTAGAATTTCTAGTGGCGAGAGTTTCTTCTCTAGTTTTCTAGGAATAGTCAACAGGATAGTCCTATGGCTAGACCTTAGGCTACTAAGAGGAAAAGGCTACTAAGAGGAAAACTAAACCTCAAACAAAAGTGAGGTCAACAAATGGACCCCCAATAGGTGTGGTGTGTTGGGCAAGCACACCGCGTGTATTGGCATTGACGGACGAGATCAACAAAACCAACACAAACTTCTTAGTCAACAGACTTAGAAGGAGGTATACAATTGTGTATGCTATTTGTTTCCACTGGGGAGTTAGCAAGTGAATATTCGATCAAATTCAAAAAGTAGGAACTCTCATTGGGGATTAGAGAGTGGGTTTGAGCTATCAAGTCTTAGATATTTATAGAGGATGGGAATCAGTACGTAAGTGCTGACCCGAGATGGGAATTGAAATTTAGGTATCGATTGCAAAAAGAGATTCAAAATTTAGGTACCGACCTCAAAAGTAGGGAACCAAAATTTGAGAATTGATCCCAAAATGAGAATTAAAATTATGTATCAATCTTAGGAGAGAGTCAGAAGTTAGGGACCGATCTCAAAAAAAGGGAATTAGAGGTTAAGGCCTGAATCCAAAATTAGAATTGAAAGTTAAGGATCAATCTCAAAAAGAGGATCAAAAGTTAGGGACCAATCTTGAAAGGACAGAATCAGAAGTTAGGGACTGATTCTAAAAATTAGAACTAAAAGTTAAGGATCAATCACAAGAGAGAGTCAGAAGTTAGGGACCGACCTCGAAAAGAGGGAATCAGCAGTTAAGGAATAATTCCAAAAATAAGAATTGAAAGTTAAGGACCAATCTCAAAAGAAAATAAGAATTTAGGGACAGATCTCAAAAGGAGGGAATCAGAAGTTAAGGATGAATTCCAACAAATTAGAATTAAAAGTTAAGTATCAATCTCAAAAGAGAGGGAGTTAGGGACCGACCTCAAAAGGAGGGAATTAGAAGTTAAGGATTGATTCCAAAAATGAGAATTGAAAGTTAAGGATCACTCTCAAAAGAGACTTGGAAGTTAGGGACCAATCTCAAAAGGAGGGAATCAGAAGTTAAGGATTGATTTAAAAATGAGAATTGAAAGTTAAGGATCAATGGATCAAGAGAGTCAGAAGTTAGGGACCGATCTCAAAAGGAGGGAATCAGAAGTTAAGGACCGATCAAAAGAGGATTAAAAGTTAGGGACCGATCTCAAAGGAGGGGAAATCAGAAGTTAAGGAGTGATTCAAAAATGAGAATTGAAAGTTAAGGATCAATCTCAAAAGTGAGTCAGAAGTTAGGGACCGATCTCAAAAGGAGGGAATCAGAAGTTAAGGACCGATCAAAAGAGGATTAAAAGTTAGGGACCGATCTCAAAGGAGGGGAAATCAGAAGTTAAGGAGTGATTCAAAAATGAGAATTGAAAGTTAAGGATCAATCTCAAAAGTGAGTCAGAAGTTAGGGACCGACCTCGAAAGGAGGGAATCAGAAATTGAGGATTGATTCCAAAAAAAGAGGATTGAAAGTTAAGGATAATCTCAAAAAGAGAGTCAGAAGTTAGGGACCGACCTCGAAAGGAGGGAATTAGAAGTTAAGGACTGATTCCAAAATGATAACAATCTCATCAATCTCAAAAGAGAGTCGGAAGTTAGGGACTGATCTCAGAAAGAGGGAATCAGAAGTTAAGGACTGATCAAAAGAAGATGAGAAGTTAGGGACATATCTCAAAGGAGGGGGAATCAGAAGTAAAGTACTAATTTAAAAATGAGAATTGAAAGTTAAGGATCAATCTCAAAAGTGAGTCAGAAGTTAGGGACCGACCTCGAAAAGAGTCTCAAAAGGAGGGAAGAATCAGAAGTTAAGGACTGATTCCAAAAATGAGAATTGAAAGTTAAGGATCAATCTAAGAAGAGGATCGGAAGTTAGGGACCAATCTCAAAGGAGGGGGAATCAGAAGTTAAGGACTGATTCCAAAAATAAGAATTGAAAGTTAAGGATCAATCTCAGAAGAGGATCGGAAGTTAGGGACCAACCTTGAAAGGAGGGAATCAGCAGTTAAGGACTGATTCCAAAAATGAGAATTGAAAGTTAAGGATCAATCTAAAGAGAGGGAAGTTAGGGACCGATCTCAAGAGGATGGAATCAGAAGTTAAGGACTGATTCCAAAAAGGAGAATTGAAAGATAAGGATCAAAAGGATCAATCTCAAAAAAAGTCGGAAGTTAGGGACCGACCTCAAAAGGAGAGAATCAGATGTTAAGAACTAATTCCAAAAATGAGAATTGAAAGTTAAGGATCAATCTCAAAAGAGGATCGGAAGTTAGGGACCGATCTCAAAAGGAGGAAATCAGAAGTTAAAAACTAATTCCAAAAATGAGAATTGAAAGTTAAGAATCAATCTCAAAAGAGAGTCAAAAGTTAGGGATCGACCTCAGCAGGAGGGAATCAAAAATTAAGGATTGATTTCAAAAATGAGAATTAAAAGTTAAGGATTAGTCTCAAAAGAGAGTCGGAAGTTAGTCAGAAGTTACAGACAGATTCCAAAAATGAGAATTGAAAGTTAAGGATCAATTTCAAAAGAGAGTCGGAAGTTAGGTACCGATCTCAAAAGGAGGGAATTAGAAGTTATGGACTGATTCCAAAAATGAGAATTGAAAGTTAAGGATCAATCTCAAAAGAGGATCAAAAGTTAGGGACCAACCTTGAAAGGAGGGAATCAGAAGTTAGGAACTGATTCCAAAATGAGAATTGAAATTTACAAAGAGTTTGTGGTGTTGAACCCATAGATATGTGTCCTGTGCAAAAGGCTGACATTGTTGAGGAAAATTCGCAAAATTTTTGTGAGGTTTTGTGTAGAATGTGAAATTTCAAAAAGATGTGAAAAGTTAATGTAGACAAGGATAGTCGTGCCAAAAGGCTGACATTGTTGAGGAAAATTCGCAAAATTTTTGTGAGGTTTTGTGTAGAATGTGAAATTTCAAAAAGATGTGAAAAGTTAATGTAGACAAGGATAGTCGTGCTGCACGAGCAAAGAGTAAAAGAACTCGAAATCGAGAGAATCGACTCAACAGATTTGTTTTCTTTTCTTGTTATTTTTATCATGTTTAATTTTCAAAATATGTTTTCCAAAATTTAATTTTTGTGGGTTGATTAATTTTTAAAAGAGTGTTTTATTTGAATTTTATTATTAAGTTTTTTTTATTATTATTTTGTTCTTTGTTCATTGTAATCTCGAACCAACGTATGGTTTGTGGCTTTTATCCATCGCACTAAAAAGGGTAATTGAACAAACAGACAAAATTTCTGAAAATGATTTCATTAATCTGCTCCAATAAATATTACAGATTGAGTGTAGCCCAAAGCCTCAAAAAGTACAATTATGCTGCTGCATCAAAGTACATCCAATAATATCCCATGCCAAGTACGTATCATAGGCTGATCATGTTTAATATACTGTAACAGAAATGAAGTAAAAAGGAATCCTCTGAGTGTCTGTCTCTAGTGAGGCAAGCTCCTGATCGAGCTGACCTTCTAAGTCATGTTCCATCATGTTCCAGGATAAGAGTTCCCGTTCCCTTTGCATGTGCTTAGAGGTGCAACCCTCTCATAGCTCGTATGGCAGTAGCTCTTCCAGCTCCGAGTCTGGTCAGAATCCATATGATATTTTGTTGTCATCCATCTTCCGAAAAGTCACGGACACCCTGCGGTGTCGCACCCCTGGAATGCAATGTTTAGCGACATCTACTCTGTTTCCTTTAAGAACTAGTACTGAACCAACAGGTAGTGGAATTTCCACGGACCCTCTGAATTCACCAGGGCAAACGACATCTATTTCTTTTCCAAATAAGATGTTGCTCTTGCTCATGAATTAGACCGTACAGAAAGGCCTCACAAAATCATGTGGTCAATGTGCGGAGGTATGCAATCTCCTTCATCATATATTGTTGATAATAGAGTTGTTAGGATTACAGTGCGCTGGCAATATGCTCCATTAAACCAATATTTTGATCATCCATTTTATCATGGGAGGTAGTGGGTCTACCTGATCGTGTCTCAGAATCCCAGGAGGATTTTCTTGTCTATCATTAGTGAAGTTGTAACAACAACTGCACTGTATAGTGATCCTGCCCTTTCCTCGCATCCACTTTCTTGGCTCAGAATAGGTTCTTTCCATCAGTAGGTCTGCTAGACCCCTGTCTCTTAAATAAAAAATACAGTCAAGAATGTTTCTTTCATCGCTCTCGGAGAAGACCTTGTTGTATAGCTCCAATCCTTCTAATATGTTGATGAACCTACCTTGCACTTCTTCATAGAATTCAAAGTCCCTTTTGCTTACCTTGCTCATCTTGTAGGCTTACCTTGTACCTTGCTCATCTTGTAGTATTCTGCAGTACTGATGATTGGTGGTTATCGGGGATGTTCCCTTATTTCAATGTTGGCGAGAATCCGGACTGGTGATGTCTCAATCTGCAGCAGAATGTATGACTCTGTGACAGATGAGATATATGGCTCTATACCCAATGGGACATATGGTTCTCCATCCATCAGGTAATCAGCAGTCTGAAATCCATCATTAGAGGATTCGTATTCCTCTAAAGTACTGTAGCATTCCAAGTGGAGGACATTGCAGTCCGGGCACTCCACAACTGCCCCTGTGGCTGACGTACGTGCTGGTATTTTGACATTGCAGGTTGGGCAACCCGTGAAAAGAACATCTGAAGCTGGTAGTATTTCCAACTCTGTAAAAAATCCCGATTCATCGTTTGTAGCAGGTAGGTTGGAAGAGGTCTCTCTCATGCCCGGATCATAGATATCCCCTTCAGGGATAGGGGTGAGGAAGTTCTCTGCCTCTTTCTAGCATCTCCTATCCTCACGTAAGAAAGCCATATGTTTTCCATGGCTAGTAATTCTGCGTTGAGTCCTCCGTAGTGGTGCATCTGAAAGACTTTCATTATTGGCAGCGACTAGGCCTCCGGTCGGCATAGCTATCATGGATGGTAGGCGACTGGTCCCCTCTGTTGGGTCTTGTTGTACCATTACATTTTTCCCCTTCAGTGAGGAACAATTTCTGGTGCCGAACCTTAGCAGTGAGGGTAGCTCTTCTTTCTCCTGATGGCTGACCACATCCATCCGAGGATTCTTGTAGTCCATGTCGACTTGGCTAAAGTCCATGTCGAAGTCTATGGTGCCGCCCTGCGATGCCCTTTCTTATTGCGTGTGAGGTTCCAACCATCTTTGAAAGCAAAGATTAGCCTTTGGCCTGATATTTTCTTTAGGGTTTAGGGTTTAGGGTTTAGGGTTTAGGGTTTAGGGCAGGAACAAGAACAAAACAAAGTGTTTATTAAAAAAAAATTTTAGTTTATGTTGGTGAGAAAACCATTTATTTGTGTATATTTTGTTTAATTTAGTATAATATCAAGTTTAAAAAGGAGAAAATTGAAATGTATAATTTCAAAAATTTTCATTATGTTGAGGTTAAATTTATTACAAAATTTTGGACTTGGTCATAGACATTTGGCCAAAAAAATAAAACCCAGAACAATCAAAATTTTAAAATTTCAAATCAGGTGACGTCCAGCAATGTCAGGTTGCGTAGTATATCTTTAGGTATTGTTTGTTGATTGACAACATGGGTCTTTCGCCTCGAAAATCCACTGACTGGTAGGCTCCTCCTGCGTAGACTTTTTCAACTACAAATGGTCCCTCCCAAGTTGGCTCGAATTTTCCACCTATCTTGCAGTGTGTAAGAATGGGTCTTTTGAGCATGAGGATAAGGTCACCAACTTTGAATGTCCTTGGGCAGACCAGTTTGTCATGAGCTTGTACCATCTTTGCTTGTTAAAGTTCCAAATGTTGTTGTTCTTCAAGTCATTTTCCCTTAAGACTCTCTAGTTCTTCAAGTCTGAGTTTTGCACTTTTTTTGTTGTAAGTTGGTTGGCAACAACGTCTCTGAGAGATAGCACCTGAACTTCTAATGATAGTACGGCCTCAGACCCGTACACGAGCATGTAGGGTGTGCACTGAGTGGGAGTACTGAAAGTCGTCTGATAAGCCCACAAAACTTCTAATAACTTTTTGTGCCAATCTCTTTTGTTTTTCTCCATTATTTTCTTTAAAATCTGTACTAACGTTTTGTTGAAGGCTTCAGCCAATCCATTTGCTCTAGGATAGTAAATTGTAGAGTATCTCCAATCTTTCCCATGCCATTTGATGAAATTGTTGATTTTTTTTGCTTTTAAAGGCTGTCCCATTGTCGAAAATTATTCTTTGCGGTACTCTGAGGCGGTGGAAGATTTAGCTTTTGAAGAATTGAAGGACGTTATGTGTCGTAACCTCTCGTAACGGTACTGCCTCAGCCCATTTAGAGAAATAATCTGTAGAGGCAAGTATAAATTTGTGTCCTCTGGAGGATGGAGGGTCTATCAGACCTATTATGTCCATGCCCCAACACTCGAATGTCCATGAGACAACGTTTGGGTGTAGCACATTCGGAGGTTGGTGTAAGACCACCACATGCATTTGACACTGGTGACATCTTCTAGCTGTATCCCTGCAGTCGGACATCATTGCTGACCAATAATATCCGAGTCTTTTGATCTTCATTTTCATGTTCAACCCGGACTGGTGAGCGCCACACAATCTGTCATGTACTTATTTGATGATATTATGTGCTTCTGTTTTGCTTAAACATCGTAGCCACATCTGGTCAAATGACCTCTTGTAGATTACATCACCCACTAGAGTGTATGACATAGCCCTTTTTGTGATGTGCCTCAGACTTGTCCTTTGGTAGCTTTCCATTATGCAAATATTCTATTAATGGCATGTGCTAATCTTTATTGATATCCGCAACCATAATTATTGTTTCTTCTTCTTTCCCGAGCTTGTGTATAGTTTCGAGGTCGATCCAAGTTAAAACTTGTCTTTCTTATACTGTGATATCAATAGAATCCTCTGGGGGACATGCCAATTCTTTTGTGAGTTTTTCTAAAGCATCAGCATGGGCATTATCTCCCCTAGGAATCCGATAGAAAGCTACGTTGGGAATCTGTTCCAGCAGCTTCATGGTGTACCAGTGGTATTTCGCTAATCTCGGTTTCAAAACCTTGTATTGTCTGACGACTTACTGAATGATGAGTTGTGAGTCACCATAGATGGCAATGTATGTTATATCCATCGAGATTGTCAATTCTACTCCGGTGATTAACACTTCATATTCTGCTTCGTTGTTGGTACATGGCTCTGTCAGGTGGTATGAGAACCTCAACATACTCTTATCTTGCGTGATAAAGATCAATATAATACCTGCCTTGCTCGGTATAATTGTGCCCGATCTTTTGTCCTTTTTGCCTGACGAAGCTCCGTCAAAGTACATTTCCCAGCGTTGTGCACAGGAGAATTCCATTTGTAGTGCCTGTTCATCTGTAGTTCATCGTTAAGAGGGGACCCAATTGAAAGTGGGTGTGCAGTGAGAAAGTCTGCTAAAATCTGTCCCTTGATAGCACGGAGGGGAACAAAAGTTATATCAAACTTCAATAAGATCATCAAATATCTTGCTAGTCGTCTGGAGAGTGTTGGTTGGGTCATCAAATATTGCAACGGATTAATTTTTGAAATTAGGGTAATCATATGAGAAAACATGTAATGTCTAAGTTATTGGGTGGCGAAAATCAAGGCTAGACAATGTTTCTCAACAGGTGGATACCTTATCTCTATCGGGATTAGGCGGTGACTCAAGTTATTAGGCGGTGACTCAAGTAGCAGAGTGCCTTTTCCTTACCCTCGTCATTGACTTGGGCTTCAAGAGAGTCGTCTAAGGCCACAGTATAAAGTATTAAAGGTTTCCTTGGGATAGGGGTTGCCAAGACAGGAGGTGTCATTAAATATTGCTTAACGTCCTCAAAGGACCACTGGCATTTCTCTTCCCAAAAAAATTTGATGTCCTTTTTAATTAATGCCGACAAAGGCTGACACCTACCTGAGAGAATAGAAATAAAGCATCTCAGATATGCCAACTTCCCTTGGAAGGAACGTAGTTGCTTCAAGGTTTTGGGTGGAGGGATTTCCAAGATTGCTTTAGTCTTATCTGGGTCGATCTCGATTCCCCGATGACGGACAACGAATCCTATAAATTTCTAGGAGGTAACGCCAAAGGTGCACTTTAAGGGATTCATTTTAAGGTCATATCGTCGTAATCGTTCAAACACGATCCTCAAATTGTACAAATGGTCTATTTTTTGTTTACTCTTGATGACCAAATCATCAACGTAGCATTCCACTTGGTTGTGAATGAGGTCGTCAAAGATCTTTTTCATTGCACATTGGTATGTTACTCTAGTGTTCTTTAGGCCGAACGACATCACTGTGTAGCAGAAAATCCCGATAGGTGTCCTGAAGGCTGTAAGTGTTGCATCCTCGGGAGCCATCTTGATTTGGTTGTATCCCGACGATCCGTCCATGAAAGAGAAAATTTCACATGTAGAAGCGATGTCCACCATCATTTATGGTATCGGTAATGGAAATTCAACTTTTGGACATTCTTTGTTCAAATCCTTGAAGTCGACAAAAACACGTATTTGTCTATTTTTCTTCTTAATCGGGACAATGTTATCTAACCATGTGGGGTATTGCTCTTCCTTTACAAAGTTAGCGTCTATTAATTTCTTCACCTCGGCGATGACATGCTTCTCTATTTCGAGGTGCATTCTTCTGGGAGCTTGTTTTATTGGGTCATATCTTTGTCTACCCCGAGTTTATGAACTGCAACCTCTGCTGACAGTCCTGACATTTCATTATAGCTCCATGCGAAGCAATCTTTGAATTCTATTAGCAATTTGATCAGTTTTAAAAATTCTTCAACGTCAAGTAAAGAAGTTATAAATGTAGGTCAGGGCTGTTCTCTAGTCCCGAGGTTAATTTCCTTCAATTCATTAATAATTGATTTAATTTTCTCCTCAAATTCTGGTGTAGCATTTTCTATCAGCTGATCAGTAGAGTCATCCTTCATATAGAGGCAATTTCCTTCCAATTCACTAGTAACAATCATACAAAATTCTGAATTATCGACTAGTCCGACTGTACCAAATCTGAGACCATCTTTTGAGTTGGGAGTTCGACTTTTAACATTCCATAATTTTTCAAAAAGTTGTAATTTATCTTTTGGCATTTGTTTTGGCAAATGCCCCTGCTGAATTAACTTTTTTATGCAAGGCAAAAAATAACCAAAAGGCAATTCCATTAATTCATTAGGATCATCATCCAAATTTACATGATTTTCAAGATCAATAGAGGTAAAAGCACGATAAAACTTGATCGGCTTTGAACCAGCGCTACAGACTTCCTTGACCTTTAAACTCTTGACCTTTTGATGGAGAATCGGAGTAAGCTACATAATGTTCACATAGTGGTTTATCCGATCATACATCGTCTCATATTCATTTTTCTCTATATATTCTAAGGACTGCTTACGACTCTACTGCTTACGACAATCCTCAAATCGTACTTGAGTCTCATATTCGAGAATCAAGATCAAGGCTAGATTGGTCAAAATTAGTTACGTTATCACCAAATATAGTTATAACGTAGCTGAAATCACAATCATTATATTCATAAGACCCCAAAGGGGTAAAAAGATAATCATACAAAGTTAAGGGTTCAAGGATTTTCTTCTCCGAATCCAAAATAATTAATCTAGCAGAAGCAGCCCCTATCCTATCCCCCGTGCTATCAGTCTTCATGGTGGTGTTCCTCTTCTTCTTTGTCTTTGACGAAAATGAATGTCCTGGTGAAATCTTCATCTCGGACTTGGAAGGCTGAAGATTCTGAACGGAGGCTAGTTTTGATGCATTCTGGATTAGGTTCAATATTTTCTTGGACGATTTGCTCCAGACTACATTCCATCCATCTTCTCCAGTATATGCAGAAGATTGTTTTGATGCATCCTGAATTTGGTTTAGGACCCTCTTGAGCTTATCCCAAGTGGTACTCCATCCATCTTCTCCAGTATATGGGTCAATCAGAGAGATTGGCTCAACCAAAATCATATTTATGGAACCTTTTTAGGTTCTTTTAAATATTCTTTCAGAATCATTATATTCCCTTCTTTAAGATTCTTCTCGAGCCAATCCGTAAAGATGAAACATTCTTTTATAGTGTGCCCAAGCAACATGTGGTATGAGAAATAATTTGGTTCATCCTTTTTATCGATGTCTTCCGGTTTCTTTGAATATGGTAGTCTAAATTCAGGCTTCTTCATCAAAGTTATAAACATTTTGCATATGGCTTCATCTTTGAAAGAATACACCATTTTCTGTCATTTTGCCGAAGATATTCTCTTATTCTCTCCTCGAGATGATCCTCCTTAAGGCGGTCCCTGGTTGGACTGGCTACTCTGTTTCTGAGCATGCTGTGAAGATTAGAGAGGATTTTCTGGATATATCTTCATTAGTTGTTTTCATTTATTGACAGTCGCTAATGTTCCTAAATTCTTTTCAAATACTTTGGCTGCCTTGGATTTATCGTGAGAATCCATATGTTTGATTTCTTCTTGAAGACTGTTGGCTTTGCAAAGTAGCTTCTCGAACGATTTGATGGTGAGTCCCTTGTCCCTTAAGCATGAAAGCTACTGGCCCATGAACGCTTTTGAGTAAAATCTCAATTGTGTGATACTCTTGTAACTGAGGTTCACACTTCATGCTAAGGTTTCTCAACCTAAAGATATAATCCACCAAAGTCTCGTTGGGCTTTTGCTTTTCCATCATGAGCTCTCCTATAGAAACATGGTGTTGCGCTCTGGCAAATCTCTCCAAATCTGTTCACAAATAATTGTTCCAACTCGGTGAATTTCTTAACTGATCCGTTGGGAAAATCAACATACCAATCAAAAGCAATCCCTAATAGAAAGCTTCGTTACTTCTTGTGTTGCCACAACTGGCTCAAAAATGTGCTATATGTTGTCTGGGATTTCCAGTCCCGCCAAATATCTTAAAGTTTGGGGACACGAAACCCTTGGGGAAGGGTACAACATTGAATTCTTCCAAGTAAGGTCTACCCTTTAAAACCAATGCACCACCCTTAGATTGGGTTAAGGCCTCCCGAACTTGCTTGACCATTTGCTTAAATTCCTTCTCCGGCATGGTGCTCGATGGAGAATCCTTCTTTGGTTGCTCTTCCCTGTTTGTTGAGGTAACTTCTCTTCTTTCATCTGTAATGTGTATAATTTTTGGTTGATTAATCATTAGAGAGGCTAACTGTGGGGGTTGAGATTGTCCTTGAATTATGGCCATAGCAGTCATGGCTGTGACCATCTCTTCTAGCCTTTTTTCTCTTCTACTGTGACCATCTCTTCTAGCCTTTTTTCTCTAGTTGGTTGACTTGCTCATCCCTTAGGAGGATAGCCTTAAGCAGCTCATCTACGGCGTTCTCTTTGAAGAGAGGTTGAGCCTTGCAGATGTAGCAGCTCTGGTTTCAATGATATGGACATCTATGAAATCTTCTTCGAGGTAATCATTATAGTTAAAATCTTCATCATCATCAATGGAGACTCTATGTTCCCGGGCCAACTCGGAAATCTCGACCCTGAGCTTTTCAACTTTTCCTTCAATTATTGATTCTTGAATTTTCTTAAGGTCTGGAGGACCCTGCTGGACCTCCTCCACTTATTCCTCCATCTCACTGGCAATTGCTGCGACAATGTCAGATACCTCAGACCCTGACTTCATTCCATTATCTTGCCCCGCGGGCTTACCGAACCGTATCGGTACAGCGGCCTTGGGTACCCACACCTTTTTCATTGACGGTGATGTCTTGAGATGAAGTGTCTCAGCAGAAACATCGGTATGTCGAAGAGAAGTATGCTCCCCATGTTGCAGGCCAACTACACTACTGGGTAATTAGTTCATCATTTCTTTTGGAACTTTGGGAATATCCTTGTAATGTGTGATCGGTAGAATTCTTGGACCCAGTCGACGACCTGCAGTCTTGGTGACGGTAGAATCAGTGGTAACTATGGCGGTATCAACTCTGCACCTGAATACGAGCAGGCAAAGCTTCAGTTGATTTCTGAGATCGTCGGACAGTTTTGACGTCTTTTAGAATTTTTTTCTTCATGCGAGGGGATACTACATTTCCCACTCGTTTAAGTAGTTCACTAACCGAACAACCTTCCATGGTAGCTAGCCTCTTGAAAATTGAACTAACTCGGGTGATAGGAGTGGACTTCTTTCTCTCCTCACCATGTCCATGAAGTGATGGTAAAGTAGCCAATTTTCTAGATACTCTCGTACCCACTGGTACCCATTAAAGGATGGAATCTACTTCCTTGCAGGAGTGGATATGTTTTCAGTAATCTTGACTCATCTTGGTGAGGATCTTCCTTAACAGGTATCTCCTTAAGAGCCTGGGCTTTAGTAGCCCTCCAAAACCTCCAATTACAGTTTCTCCTTTGGGTTCGAGTTAGCAGTGTAGTCTTTGAACTTGATTTAATTTGAAATACTGATGGCGAGACAGCCAATCCCTCAGTCGGATCTTTAATGATCATAACTCTTTTTCCCTTAGCAGCAGTGAGAACAACAGGATTGGTGGGTGTCATGACGGCAGCAGTCTTGACCCTCTTATAAGAAGGGAAGTATTAAAGGCAGTTCATGTTAAATTTAGCAGATGGCTCCTGAACTTCTGGAGCGGCGACTTTCATTATAACAAACAAGGCATTCCCGGGAATGACCTCGAGATCTTCAAATCTTGATCCAAACTTGATGGTGGGAGCGACATTGCGGGCATCGCGGCTCGTCGGCAAGTTGCAGGAAAAAGCGAGAGTTGAGTACGCCATTGCAGTAGCTTCTAAAGAGAATGCTTTGTGGTTTGTTATTTGGCCAAAACCTCTTTGTCTTAGCAAAAGCACTAAAATTTAATAGAGGTCGATCTGTAGACCGGGTAAGTTTTTTTTTTATTTAGTTTGTGGGGGGTTTTTAAATTTTAGTAAAAGTAGTTTAAAAGTAGAAAAATTTGATTAATAAAAGTGAATTTTAAAAGCGCGCGCAACACGACACAATTCAATTTAATTTGTAAATAGCAAATCAAAGTTGAAAAGGAGTTGTGAAGTGTTTAGGACCCAGTGCAGGACCAACTTAACAACGCATAATGCCCAGGTGGAACTAGTCCACCAACACACCTATTGGGGTCCGACCCCACATGAAGATTAAAAAGTCTTTAGTGGACTCATGAATCTCTCTATTCAAAGGTGATTGAACAGACGGTCCTGAAGTTCAAAAGAGTTGACCGTACTTACCCAAGATAGAAATGGGTAAAGTATTCTAATGGAAGAAAGGTAATTTGGTTCATGAGGGACATGAACACATTACCAATGTATGAAAATAATATTTCTTGATTTAAATGGAGAGAAAATCTTATCCCCAATGGAGTCGCCATATGCTATCGGCACTATTTTGGTTGAAGGAGTTGCCCGTTAGAAGCTGTCGGTCACCGGAATCGAAGTCCCATCGCCCGCTTCAGAAGGACGTTTTAATTTACATATATATATATATATATAATATATATTAGAAAAATATGAAATCAAACTGACCCCATATGTTTCATAGTTTAAATGAAAGAGCACTATACCTCAAACCCTATATCTATCCCGAAGGATAAACACAAGATTTGAGAATGAGGCTCAATAAAATAAACTAAGAAATATATGACATCTGTTTGGTCTGTGAAACCATTATATTTGCCGACAATTTCCCCTATTTAATATGAAGGATTAAATAGGGTTTATATTAAGCTCAGTTCGGACAAGCTGTCTATAAGGGAAGTCCTTATAGTTAATTACATCTTAGATAATCGAAGTCACCTAAGAAAACTCTCAATAAAAATCAGGGAATATTATCTTCAAAGAGTTCAAAAGGATTAGGACTTTTCAACGAGATCGGAAAAAAAGGTGTGAAATAGGAATGGCTCAAATTTAGAACATTTATTGTAGAATCAAAAGGAAGAAGAACAAGGGGATGTCATAAATCCTGAGGAGAACCCTGGTGACTTCCTAAGCTATCCTATGATTTGGCTTCAATTTTGAGAAAAAGAATTATTTAAATGTTACATTTTGCAAATTTTATTAATTAGGGCTTACATTTATGCGAGACGATCGCACAAATTCCTGGAAGATGTGACGGTTTAAGTCGTGACAGACGACAACCTCGGAATCCTAAGACAAGTTAAGGCTTAGATTCTATAACAAAGGTATACAAAAACCTAATGATAAAGCGAGGATTTATGTTGCATAAGTAAACAACCTCAAAATGTTATGGCTTGGTTGTTTAATTCTAAAGAAGGAAGTTAGTTTAGCTGGGGAAGACAGATTTTGTTGTTGAAGATGGTCGTGCTACCTACAGTGCTAGCTCCAAGCTCCTCGCCGTAATGAGTTTAAGTTTTCTAGGGACTCAAGTTATGTCTAGGGTCTCAAGTTATGATGTCAAATCAGACGGCTGATCCTGAAACTGCCACTGGAGCTTAAGCGCGAGGCCTCTGGCGCTTAGGCAGGACCTTCTCTGTTTACCCGGAGCCTAAGCGTCGGATCTAGAGCTTAGGGGACAAAACACTTTTGCACATTTTTTACCTATTTGCTCCAAATTTGATCATTTTTCACTCTCTTAAGCATTTTTCACCTTTTTACCGGTACCTGAAAAGAAAACACAAAAATACCTTCCATTAAAGTGCAGTATCTAAAAAATAGGTATAAAAATGTGTCTAAAAATATTATATATTTTATGCGTATCAAAATCTCCCAAACTTAAAATGTTACTTGTCCTCAAGTGACACTTCAATCTTTAAAAACAAAATATGTATGATATGTATATGAATTTCTTTAGGTGTTACTAAAATTTTGATTTAGAACTATAGTAGTCCAATTTAGAAAAATTATTCAGTAAATGAGACCAACTTAAAGTTTAGAAATTTTTACTGTTAAGAAAGATGAAAATATAAGTTCCTATCTAATTTAGAAATATTGCAAGTCTTCCAAATTTAGAATTTAGTTCTTTTATTATCTCCACTTAGAAATTATTATTAAGGTTACTTACTATTACTATATTATATCTACAAGCTTAAGATTTTCTCAAGTCTTATACTTTAAAAAGAACAAATGTAGAACCAATTTTTTATTAGGCACTAACACTAATGCTCAAGTTTCTCCTCCCTTACATTTCTTTTCTTTTCTCTTCTCTTTTTTTTCTTTTTTCTCTTTTTCTTTTCTTTTTTTTTAGGCAAGGATTACTATATCTTGATAGGCCTTTAATAATTTTGATTTCTACTTTTCCTTTTCTAAAAAATTTTACTTATAAATATAATAATAGCTTTGAAAGTTATTTTTAATAAAAGTAATTTAAGTATTAAAAATAAAAGTCTAAATTTCTAAAATTTTTAAAAATACAATGTTTCTTACTAAAGATAATTACTTATATTAATCATTTTCTACACTAAAAACTTTTAACTTAAAGTTTTTCTTCAAAATTCTCTCACTCATTTCTAAAATCAAATTTTACTTCCCTAATATAACTTCATATACATGATCAATTTTTTTTTTCAAATCAAATTCACTTGTAGTTCATTTGAGAACAAATAAAATTCAAGTTCTAAAAATATTTTTCATCCCGCCCAAACTTAAATTTTTAATAGATTAAATAGTTTAGTATTAAATATATATAAGCTGGAATGAAAATTAAAATAACTGCTAACAGGAATTTTTGTACCCTAATGATTTGAGTGTAAGACTAAAAATAGGAGTAAAATTAATTTTGATCAAATTTTCTAATATTTTAATTTCAATTCAACATGTAGAGATTCAATAGACTTCTAAACAGTGGGTATAAACATAAAAGCAAACTAACACACTAACTTGACTTCACAATGTCAACATAAAAACAAACACACTAACATGATAAAAGAAAAATATAGGGTAGCAGTTTCCTAAGTTTTAAATTTAAGACCTAAGTTAGCAAGATTTTAAACTTTACAAAAGACATAGAATTAAGTTAAGTTCTAAACTAACTAAATCACAAAACTCACAATAGTTACTACCCAAGAATTTTAAAACAAACTACTAACTAACACAAACATTACAATACAATTAAAAATAAAAGTCTCACACATCACAATATCTAAACAAGTAAACATACATACATGTCTCAAGTCCAAAACATGAAAATGCATCACATCACAATTCTCACTTAAACATAAAAGTACAAACCACATCACATAGTTTAAACCAACACACAGATGCAAATGTAGAAAGCCCGGACCACATAGTTCATATCATATTATAATCATATAATAAATCTCTCAGTTCTACTCTTCATCCTCTGAATCACCGCTACCCCAAACTTTTGCAGGCTCATAATCAAGGTATCTAGGATATGGAGGAAATTGCACTCCCAATAATTGATCTTGGGTCTCAATAGACTCACCTCTAGATGTAGAAGCACTTGAGGTAGATGGTCTAGATGAAGAAGCAGCAGAAGTAGAAGCAGCATACGTCTCCATTCCATAACTCCTAGAAAATCCTCCTCTTCAGCCAAAAATAGAATGCTCAGAATAAGTCTTCACATTCACCTTAGTGATGGGCTTTAGAGGTAACAACACTTCTTGTTAACTATCATATTTAACTCTAGCCTGCTCACACAAAGAATGGATCAAGGTAGCAAATCCCAGACCTGTAGTAATAACGACAGTGGCAGAACTGATGATAGTATGACAAATCAATGCTCCTCTATTGATGAGCTTTCCTTCTTGGATACAATAATTTAATGCACTCTCTCTCTGGTCACTTTACTGAGATGATTTGTTGGTAGCAGACGAGCAAAAATAAAATAGTGCCAGGCCTTTGAAGGTGCACATAACTTTGAAGTTGGGAAGTTGACTCTCCTCTCATCAGTGATCTTCTAAAGTCCTCTCCCAATAGCTAAGTAAGAAATAATGTCATCTAACTTAACTTCAGTCAGACTATAATTTGCATGAAAACATAACTTATCAGGTGGCAAATGATAAAACAAGTTGATTACCTTCAGTGAAAAAGGTACCAGTGAAAAAGGTACCAATTTTCCGTACCAATTTTCCTCGAACCATGACTCTATTGTCTTCAGCCTCAGGGAGGTTTGCATAGAACTCCCTAACAACAGAAATAACCGCTATAACAGAGAAACCGCAGAATCATTCCCACTATTGATGAACGATCAAATCCTATACATCTCTACCTGGATTCCTAAAACACCGCTTCTGAATCAGTTTCTATGATTGCAACACATCACTTTACCGATCCTGACCCTTCGAACTAACAAATTTACTCGAATCAAAAGGGCTCTTTCCTTTTCTCCTCTTCATTATTGTTGTCATTCTACAGATTTTATACATTCCAAAAATAAGTTCAAAAGTCAAATCTAAATTACTTAACTAAACTTCCAAAGTATAATCTACACTTCCCATGCAATTTCCATAGATCGTTTTCTCATTTTTCACCATGAATAGTGAACCATGAATAGTGAATTTTAGATTTTTCATCAAGAATAGTGATGTTTCAAATTTCTTCAAATGTGCTCAAAATACATAGTCAAAATCAGAAATTTTTGCACAGAAGTAAAGCTCTTACCTTAAGGAACATGGATCTAGCATATTTCACTTGATTCCACCAAAAAATCTTCACTTTAGATGTGCCCTAGCCTTTTAAAATTGCAATTTTGAAAGGTTGAAGGTGACGGGAAGCGTAAAAATTTTGATTTTTGGGCCAAAATTTCACTTTTAACTGTTTGTGAATCAGTTTTCGTGAACCGGCGCTTAAGCGAGGGTAAGTGGCGCTTAGGCTCCTGCCTCTTGGGGTGGGCTTAAGCACGAGTTGTGGTGCTTAAGCGCCAGTGCACGATTTTCAAAATTTTTAAATTAAAGTAAAATGCACCATTTGCCTATGTAAACCACCCCTAAATGATCTAATAGCACTTAAATGTCTATTTTCAACTTCCTATAACTCCCTTCTCTCTCAAAACTCTCTATAATAACTATTTCAATTCGAACCTAAAAATAACACAAATTTTCACATAAACAAACTTATATTAACTCAAAAAAAAGTACAAATACTTTTAAACACTTAATTCTCACTCCAAATAGTCTTGGATGAGAAAATTTTTGTAAATACAAATACACAACAATCATTACACATAAAGAAGTCATAAATACTAAAAGCAAGACTTAAACACTAAACCACTTGAAAACAACAACTTCTAACACACAAATTCTAACACTAAACTTAATTCCATTCTTCATTCGAAGGAACAAATTCCTATCTTTCATTAGTCTTTCCAGGAATATAGAGTTGATAAAACGGACGGTGGTGACGAGCTTTGATACTATCTTCTTCAATCCACGTCTGCTTTATGAACATCGCCTTATCCGCTTCCTCTATATAACTTTTGTTGCTAAGTTGCATTTTCAATTGTCATCCAATATGCTCTAGATGTGCATGCAACTCAAGTACTTTGGTCTCCAATAATGCCATAGTATTTTCCATTTTGTTGATCTTCTCTGATATCCCTTCAATAGTAACGGCTCAGAAACCATTATACATCTCTTGTGCACTATGACTAATGAACCTTTTCCTCATGGTTTCTTCCTTTTTTTTCAAATCCTTCTCACATGAAGACATTTTCTCTAAATCTCACTTTCTCTTAGACTTTTTGGGCCAGAAATGATCTGGGGTGAAATTCCTTCACAAAACCCTTCTATTTATAGGCCTAAATCTTTTCATTAACTCCTAGAAATGTTCAAAAACTGCCTTGACACGTTTTTAAAAACTAATTGGCAGTTAAAACTTCTATAATATTAATTTCACATGTGTTTAAATTGTCGTGAATAAGCGCTGGATCTAGCGCTTAAGTGCTAGCGCACAATATTGCACTAGTCAACTTAACATCCAAATTCTTATTCTAAAATGTCTTGGTCACTAAATAAAGTCTTAAAATCTTTACTAACACATAATAGTTTCAAAAATACTACCCTAATTTTCCTAATCACACACAAAATAACAATCAAAATAAAAACACACTAATAACTATGGGTTGCCTCCCACAAAGCGTTTGGTTTTACATTGTCAGCCCGATGTAACCAGTGCTTATTCTGGTTGACCCAACATCATTCCATCATTAAGTTTATGTCGATCCTCTATAAAATAAGATTTCAGTCTATGTTCATTAAAATGTTTTCTCAGACCTAAAATTTTTAATATCCACAGCTCCATAAGGATAAACTTTTATCACAACAACTGGGCCCATCCACCTGGACTTAAGTTTGCCTGGAGTTTGCCTGGAATTATATAGCAAAACTTGTTGCCCTTGCTGAAAATTTTTAGCAAGAATCCTTCGATCATGCCACATCTTTATTCAAGAATCCTTCGATCATGCAATCCTTCGATCATGCCACATCTTTATTTTTACTTTATAAATCTTGGCACTCTCATAAGATTCATTCCTTATCTCTTCAAGCTTGTTTAATTACAATAACCTTTACTCACCAGCATCTTTCAAATTATAATTGAACTCTTTAATCGCCCAATATGATTTATGCTCAAGTTTAACTGGTAAGTGACAAGCTTTCCCAAATCTTAGCTTATATGGGGACATTCCTATAGGAGTTCTGTATGCAATCCTATAAGCCCACAAAGCATAGTTAAGTTTGACTGAACAATCCATTTTTGTTGGATTCACATATTTTTTCATAATTATTTTAATTTTTCGATTGAATAATTCAACCAAACCACTTGTCTGAGGATGATAAGCAGTAGCAATCCTATGATTTATATGATATTTCCTTTATAACTTCTCCACAATGGCATCTCTGAAATGACTTCCCCCATCAGTAATGATAACTCTCGGCATCCCAAATCTACAAAATATGTTTGTTTTCAAAAATTTTGCAACACTTTGAGCATCACATCGAAGTAAAACAACAACTTCTATCCATTTGGATACATAGTCCACTGCTAACAGAATATATAAATTTTTGAAACATAGTATAAATGGTCCGAAGAAATCTAATCCCCAAACAATAAATATTTCAAATTCTAGCATATAATTGAGGGGCATCTCATTTCTTCTAGAAATATTTCCTACTCGTTGACATCTATCACAAGTTTTGATATATGCATTAACATCTCTAAAAATTATAGGCCAATAGAATCCAGATTGTAAATTTTTTTATGTTGTTTTATCAACACCAAAATGTCCCCCAAAATCAGAATTATGACATCTTTGGCGATAATTTCATAAGTTTTCGATAATTTCATAAGTTTCTTCTAATGGTACATCCCAAAATGTCCCCCAAAATGTCCCACAAATTTAGATCTTTTCCTTGTTTATATTAAAATGGATCATCTCAAAAATAAATCTTAGCTTCAAAAATAAATTTTCTCTTTTGTTGGTATGTCATACCATACGGTATAATATTGCTAACAATAAAGTTCACAATGTCGGCATACCACGGAACACGTCACTCATTAATAGTGAACAATTTTTCATCTAGAAAAGAACATCTAGAAAATGTTCATTAATTTCTTTTTCAAAATAGAGTGGGTTTTCTAACTCACGCCTGGACAAATGATCAGCAATTTGATTTTAAGTCCCCTTTCGATCAACTATTTCAAAATCAAATTCTTGCAAAAGAAGAATCCATCTTATAAGTTTAGGTTTAGCATCCTTCTTTTCATAAAGTACTTAATAGCAGAATGATCTGTATGCACTACACAATGAGTTCCAATTAAATATGATCTAAATTTATCAAAAGCATATATCATTGCTAATAACTCTTTTTCAATTGTTGTATAATTGATTTGAGTTTCATTAAGAGTTTTACTAGCATAGTAAATTACTTTGAAAATTTTATCATATCTTTGTCCTAAAACAACTCCTATAGCATAATCACTAGCTTCACACATCAATTCAAAAGGTTTCCCTCAGTTTGGTGAAACTATAATTGGTGCAGTGATTTTTTAATAAATTAAAAGTTTTAGGCATTCCTTATCAAAATTGAAAATTACATTTTTCTCCAGTAAATGGCATAAAGGCTTAGCAATCTTTGAAAAGTCTTTAATATATCGACTGTAGAATCCAACATGTCCTAAAAAACTCCTAATTTTCCTTACATTTGTTGGATAAGGTAAAATAGCGATCACTTGAATTTTATTAGGATCTACTTCCATACCATTTTTTGATATTTGATGACCTAATACAATTCCACCTACTACCATAAATTGACATTTTCCCAATTAAGGACTAAATTTGTTTCTTCACAGTGCTTAGGACTTTGGATAAATGTGTTAAACATGAGTCAAATGAAGTTTCAAACACTGAAAAATCATCCATAAATACTTCAATCCCTTGTTCAATTAAATCACAAAAAATGTTCAATTAAATCACAAAAAATCACAAAAAATTGCCATCAAACAACTTTGAAATGTACAGCGGCATTACATAAAGTAAAGGGCATCATTCTAAAAGCAAAGTACCATAATGACTGGTAATAGTTATTTTCTCTTGATCCTTAAAAGATATTTGTATTTGGTGATAACCAGTATATCCATCCAGAAAATAAAAGTATTTATGCCCAGCTAGTCTATCCAGCATTTGATCCAGAATGGGTAATGGAAAATGATCTTTCCTAGTAGTAAGATTTAATTTTCTATAATCAATGCATATTCGCCACCCTGTAACTTGTCTAGTAGGTATTAATTCATTATATTCATTCACAGTTACAGTTACTCCTCCTTTTCTTAGTCCTCCTTTCTTAGGAATGCAGTGAATTAGACTAACTCATGCACTATCATGAATTTATTGGAGCATGTTAAATATTTTAAAGATGTGGTTGAATTCGTTAGCACCTGGATCTATCAAAACTTAGGGTGATTTAGCACAACAATTCCTTGCTAAATTTTTGCCACCATAAAAAACTGTGAAGCTTAAAAATGATATTACATCTTTTAATCAATTTGAAGTGGAATCTATTTATGAAGTATGTGAATGATTTAAAGAACTCTTAAGAAAGTGTCGACACCATGTTATACCAAATTGGTTAATAATTCAAACCTTTTATAATGGATTAATTGGTTCTCTTAGATCCATTATCGATGACGCTGCTGGTGGTTCATTGATGTCAATACCATATCATGATGCTTATGCTTTAATTGAAGAGATGGCTACCAATAATTTTCAATGGCCTTCTAAGAGGGTGAATCCAAAGTAAGTAGCCAATATTCATGAAACTGATGCATTTACTATGTTAGAAAATCAGGTTGCTGCAATTTCAAGGAAGTTAGACCAATTTGGAATGAATTTTTCTCAACCAATTTCCTTGATTGAAGAGAATTCATTAGGCCAAACGGTAGATTCTCAAACATCATTAGAGACTTTGAATGCAATAAATAATAAGCAGAATAACTCATATTCCAATTATTATAACCCAGGTTGGAAGAACCATCCCAACTTTAACTAGAATAACAATTCGGGTGGTAATAATCAGCAATGGGGGAACAACCAAGTAAACCCGTTCATTAAGTAATAGATCCCAAGGAACACTTCCCAATAAAACTAAATCAAATTCAAAAGACTTGAATAAAGAGTAAATAAAAGCCGTTCAACTTAGAAGTGGAAGAGAGTTGGAAGGTAGGGTTCAAAAAGAAATTGAAGTTGAGAGAGAAGAAATTGAAGAATCAAAAGAGGACGCTCCAAAAGATTCTGAAAGACCTATTTCTCCATTAAAAATTGATTTGGAAAAACCGCCACCTCCATTTCCTCAAAGACTTCGTCAGCAGAAGTTGGATAAGCAATTTTCAAAATTTTTATAAATATTTAAGAAGCTTACAATTAATATTCTATTTGCTGAAGCCTTAGAACAAATGTCAAGCTATGTAGAGTTTATAAAGGATATTCTCAACAGGAAAATAAAGTTTAAAGATAATGAGACTGTTGCACTTAGTGAGGAGTGCAGTGCTATAATTCAGAAAAAGCTTCCTGAAAAGCTTAAAGATCTTGGTATTTTTACAATTCCATGTGCAATAGGAGACGGATTTTATGGGAAAACTTTATGTGATTTAAGTGCAAGCATTAACCTTATGCCATTATCAATATTCAAAAGATTGAGATTGGGAGAAATAACCCCTACTACTGTACTCTATAGCTAGCAGATCATTCGATAACATACCCTAAAGGAGTTATAGAAGATGTCCTAGTGAAAGTGGACCAATTTATCTTTCCTATTAATTTCATTGTAATTTCATTGTGCTAGAGGAAGATAAAGAGATACCTATTATTTTAGGGAGACCATTCTTAGCTACAGGAAGAGCAATGATAGATGTGCAAAAAAGGGAATTAACAATGTGTGTCAATGATCAAACTGTTACTTTCAATATTTTAAGATCAATAAATACCCTATAAAAGGTAAAGATGATGAATGCTATAGAATGGATACTATAAGATATCTGAGCAAATGTCATTTCAAAACAACTTATGAAGAAAAATCTGAAGAAAAAAGATTTGGAACAAGAGCACAAAGAGGAATTAGATCAATGTGAAGAACTTTTTAAGGATGATTCAAACTATGTTTGATTCAAACTATGTTCGAGACGAGAAAGTTTTGAAATTTTGGACACGATAGACAAAGATAGATCATTTTGTACATCAATTGAAAAACCTCTAGAACTTGAGTTGAAATTACTTCCTGAACATTAAAAATATGCCTTTTTTAGGAGATTCCTTTACTTTAACTGTTATAATTTCCTCAAAGTTAACAAAGGAAGAAGAAGAAAAGGTGATGAAAATTTTGAAAAATTTTAAGAAAGCCTTCGGATGGACAATTGCTGATATTAAAGGAATCAGTCCTTCAATTTGTATGCATAAAATTAATCTGGAAGAAAACTGAAAATCCAAGGCTGATCCACAAAGGAGATTAAATCCTATTATAAAAGAGGTTGTTAAGAAAGAAATTTTAAAGTGGTTAGATGCTGGATTTATCTACCCTATTTCATATAGTGCATGGGTATAGTGCATGGGTTAGTTAGTGCATGGGTTAGTCCAATTCACTATGTTCCTAAGAAAGGAGGAGTAACTGTAACTGTGAATGAGCATAATGAGTTTCAAGTTACAAATCAAGTTACAAAGTGGCGAATATGCATTGATTATAAAAAATTAAATCTTGCCACTAGGAAAGATCATTTTCCACTACCCTTTCTAGATCAATTATTGGATAGACTAGGTGGGCATAACTAATTTTATTTTCTGGATGGATATACCGGTTATCACCACATTCAAATATGTCCTGAGTATCAAGAGAAAACAACATTTACTAGTCCTTATGGTACTTTTTCTTTTATAAGAATGTCCTTTGGTTTATGTAATGCCCCTGCTACATTTCAAAGATGTATGATGGTATTTTTTGTGATTTAATTGAAAAAGGGATTGAAGTCATTATGGATGACTTTTCAGTGTTTGGAACTTCATTTGACTCATGTTTAGAACATTTATCTAAAGTTCTTAAGTGTTGTGAAGAAACAAATTTAGTCCTTAACTAGAAAAAATATCAATTTATGGTAGCAGGAGGAATTGTATTAGGTCATCAAATATTAGAAAATAGTATGGAAGTAGATCCTGCTAAAATTGAAGTGATCGCTAATTTACCTTATCTAAAAAATGTAAGGAAAATTAGGAGTTTTTTAGGACATTTTGGATTCTACTGGCGATATATTAAGGACTTTTCAAAGATTGCTAAGCCTTTATTCCATTTACTGGAGAAAGATGCAATTTTCAATTTTGATAAGGAATGTTTAAAGCTTTTAATTTATTAAAAAATCACTGCACCAATTATAATTTCACCAAACTGGGGAAAACCTTTTAAATTGATGTGTGATGCTAGTGATTATGCTATAAGAGCTATTTTAGGACAAAGATATGATAAAATTTTCAAAGTAATTTACTATGCTAGTAAAACTTTTAATAAAACTCAAATCAATTATACAACAACTGAAAAAAAGTTATTAACAATAGTATACGATTTTGATAAATTTAGATCATATTTAATTAGAACTCATTGTGTAGTGTATATAGATCATTCTGCTATTAGGTACTTACTGAAAAAGAAGGATGCTAAACCTAAACTTATAAGATGGATTTTCAAGAATTTGATTTTGAAATAGTAGTTCGAAAGAGGACTGAAAATCAAATTGCTGATCATTTGTCCAGGCTTGAGTTAAAAAAACCACTCTATTTTGAAAAAGAAATTAATGAACATTTTTCAGATGAAAAATTGTTCACTATTAATGAGTGGTGTGTTCTGTGGTATACCAATATTGTGAACTTTATTATTAGCAATATTATACCCTATACAATTTTAAATTTTGATAAGGAATGCCTAAAACTTTTAATTTATTAAAAAAACACTGCACCATTTATATTTTCACCAAATTGGGAAAAACCTTTTGAACTTATGTGTGATGCAAGTGATTATGCTATTGGAGCTGTTTTAGGACAAAGATATGATAAAATTTTCAAAGTTATTTACTATGCTAGTAAAACTCTTAACTCAAATTAATTATACAACAACTGAAAAAGAGTTATTAGCAAAAGTATATGCCTTTGATAAATTTAGATCATATTTCATTGGAACTCATTGTATAGTGCATACAGATCATTTTGTTATTACTTAATGAAAAAGAAGGATATTAAACCTAAACTTATAAGATGGATTCTTCTTTTACAAGAATTTGATTTTGAAATAGTAGATTGGAAGGGAACTGAAAATCAAATTGTTGATCATTTGACCAGGTTTGAATAAGAAAAACCACTCTCTTTTGAAAAAGAAATTAATGAACATTTTTCAAATGAAAAATTGTTCACTGTAAATGAGTGGCGTGTTCCGTGGTATGCCGATATTGTGAACTATATTATTAGTGATCTTAAACCCTATGGAATGACATACCAACAAATGAGAAAATTTATTTCTGAAGCTAAAACTTATTTTTGGAATGACTCATATTTATATAAACAAGGAATGGATCTGATCATTCGAAGATGTGTACCATTAGAAGAAACTTATGAAATTATCTAAAAATTTCATAATTCTGATTTTGGGGGATATTTTGGTGTTGATAAAACA
>NW_018165254.1:379796-384064 GCF_001263595.1 Phalaenopsis equestris | reverse complement strand
TGATAGATGTCAAAGAGTAGGTAATATTTCTAGAAGAAATGAGATGCCCCTCAATTATATGCTAGAAGTTAAAATATTTGATGTTTGGGGATTAGATTTCATGGGACCATTTATACCTTCTTTCGGAAATTTATATATTTTGTTAGTAGTCGACTATGTATCCAAATGGATAGAAGCTGTTGCTTTACCTCGATGTGATGCTCAAAGTGTTGCAAATTTTTTTGAAAATGAACATATTTTATAGATTTGGGATGCCAAGAGTTATCATTACTGATGGGGGAAGTCATTTCAGAGATGCCATTATGGAGATATTATTAAGGAAATATCATATAAATCATAGAATTGCTACTGCTTATCATCCTCAGACAAGTGGTTTGGCTGAATTATCCAATCCAGAAATTAAAAGAATTATGAAAAAATCTGTGAATTTGACAAAAATGGATTGGTCAGTCAAACTTGATTATGCTTTGTGGGCTTATAGGACTACATATAGAACTCCTATAAGAATGTCCCCATATAGACTAATATTTGGGACAGCTTGTCACTTACCAGTTGAACTTGAGCAAAAAGCATATTGGGCCATTAAGAGTTCAATTATAATTTAAAATATGTTGGTGAGAAAAGATTGTTACAATTAAATGAGCTTGAAGAGATAAGGAATGAATCTTATGAGAGTGCTAAGATTTATAAAGAAAAGATGAAAATGTGGCATGATCAAAATATTCTTACTAAAAATTTTCAGCCAGGGCAACTAGTTTTGCTATATAATGCAAGGTTAAGATTATTTCTAACCGGCGCTTAAGCGCCAATATTCGGCGCTTAAGCACGGAAGTTAAAAACCATGTGTGAAATTCGTATTCTAGAAGGTTTTACTGCCAATTGGTTGTCTAAAACTTGCCAAGACAATTGTAGGACGTGTCTAGGAGTTACTAGAGGGATTTATGCCTATAAATAGAAGGGTTTTGTGAAGGAATTTCACCCCAAATCATTTTCAGCCCTAAAGTCTAAGAGAGAGAGAGAGAGAGATTTTGAGAAGATGTCTTCATGGGAGATGGATTTGAAGAAGAAGGAAGAGACCATGAGGAAGAGATTCATTAGTCAAAGTGCACAAGAGATGTATGACAGTTTCTTAGCCGTTAGTATTGAAAGAATATCGAAAAATATCAAAAAAATTGAAACTATCATGACTTTACTGAAGACATAGGTAATTGAGATTCATGCACATCTAGCGCATATTGGATGAAAATTGAAAATGCAATTTAGCCATACTAGTTATATTGCATAGAGGAAGTGGATAAGGAGATGTATCTTAAACCAAAGTGGGTCGAAGATGCTAGTATTAGAGCTCGTCACCACCGTCCATTTTATCAACTCTATATTCCTCGAGAGACTAATGGAGATAAGAATTCATTCCTCCTAATGAAGAGTGGCATTAAGTTAAGTGTTCGGAATTGTGTGTTTGGAGTAATGTTTTTAAGTGTGTTAGTGTTTATGTCTTGTGTTTAGTGTTTGTGTCACTTATGTGTTTAATTCTAAATGTGTGTTAAGTGTTTTGTACTTAGGAAAATTTTCTCATCCAAGACTATTTGGAGAGTGAACTAAGTGTTAAATGTGTTTGTACTTGTTTGTGAATTAATTTAAGTTTGTTTTTTGTGAAAATTTGTGTTATTTTTAGCCTCAAATTGAATTAATTATTCTGGAGAATTTTGAGAGAGAAGGGAGTTATAGGAAGTAAAAAATAGTCATTTAAGTGCTATGAGAGCATTTAGGGGTGGTTTACTTAGGCTAATAGTGCATTTTACTTAAAATTAAAAATTTTGAAAATTGTGCGCTGAAGCCTAAGCGCCACATCTCACGCTTAAGCGCAAGCCAACCTGAGAGGCAGACGCTTAAGCGCCACTTACCCACGCTTAAGCGCTGATTCACAAAAATCGGTTCGCAAAACGGTTAAAAGTGAATTTTTGGTCTGAAAATGTTATTTTTAATGCCTTCTATTATCTTCCCCAACTCGAGTTTACAATTTTGAGGGCTAGGGCAAGTGAAATTTGGAGATTTCTTGGTGGAATCAAGTGAGATTTTCTAGATCCAAGTTCCTTGATGTAAAAGCTTTACTTCTATGCAAAAATTTTGGATTTTTATCATATATTTTAAGCACATTTGGAAGATTTTGAAAATTTAATATTCATGGTGAAAAGTGAAGAAAAATCTATGGAAATTGCTTGGGAAGTTTAGTTTAGTGATTTAAACTTGATTTTTAAAGTTATTTTTGGAATTTATCAAATTTTTAGAATGACACCAAGAATGAAAAGGAGCAAAGAAAAGAGCCCATTTGATTCAAGCAAATTTGTCAGTTCAAAAGCTCAGGATTGATATAGTGACGCTCTACATTCACAAAAATTGATTCAGGAGCGATGTTTTAAGAATCCTGGTGGAGAAGTAGAAGACCTGATAGTCCACCGATAGTGGGAACAGTTCTGTTGTTTCTTTGTTGTCTCTGTAATTTTTGTTGTAAGGGAGTTTTATGCAAATCTCCTAGAGGCTGATAGAGGCTGAAGACAATTGAGTTATGGGGACGATCGAGTTATGGTTCAAGGGAAGTTGGTACCTTTTACTCCAAAGGTAATCAACTTTCTCTCAGTGAAGTGACAAGAGAGAAAGAAATGTTGAATTATTGAATTCAGGAGGGAAAGCCCATCAACATAGAGGCTTTGATCTATCACACTATCATCAGTTTAGCTGTTGTTGCTACTACTGTAGGTATGGGATTTGCTTCCTTGATACTTTCTTTATGCAAGCAGGCTGGAGTAAAGTATGATAGTTGGGAGGAGGTTATGTTACCTCTGAAGCCCATTATGAAAGTGAATGTGAAGACTTATTCGGAGCATTCAATTTTTTGGCTGGAGAGGATGATTTTCCAGGAGCTAGCATCTTCATCAAGACCATCTGCTTCACGTGCTTCTACATCTTGAGGTGAGTCAACTGAGACTCAAAAGCAGTTATTATAGACGATGATGACTCATATCCACTTTACCGTTGATAAAGTTCAAAATCTAGAACATTTCGCTGAGCATACAAATAGGTATAATAGGAGAAAGAGTGACTTTGAGGAGAAATTATGCTTAGCTCTGGAGGGCCTGATTATAGGTGACCTAGGAGTAGTATTTCCTCAATATCCTCATTATCCTGACTATGAGCCTAATTATGAGCCTAAAGAAAAATGGTATAGTGGCGATTCTGAGAGTGGAGAGGAGTAGAGATGAGAGATGATGTGTTGGACTTGATTTGGTTTGATGTATTGTTATGTTTGTGTTTTGTTATGGACTCTGTGTATAGTACTGTTAACTACACTACTACAAATGCAGTTATGTGATGTTGTGGACTATGTTTTATGTTGTGTTTTGAATTTTTATGTTCTATTGTTGTTGTAATTGTTGCCTTAGATAGTACTTTGTTTTTAAAATTTTAAGGTAATAACTGTTTTTATTTTTAGTACTGTGGATTGGTTAGTTTAGAACTTAACTTAATTCCATGTCTTTTTTTTTTAAGTTAAAAATCTTGCTAGCTTAGATCTTAATTTTAAAATTCAGAAACTCCTACCCTGTATTTTTCTTTTATCATGTTAGTGTGTTGTTTGCTTTTATACCCACTGTTAAAAGTCTATTGAATCTCTACATCTTGAACTAAAATAAAATGTTAGAAAATTTGATCAAAATTAATTTTATTCCTGTCTTTAGTTTTATACTTGTATAATTAGGATGTAAAAATTCTTGTTAGCATGTTATTTTAATTTTTATTCCTTCCTATATAATTATCTGATGCTAAACTGTTTAATCTGTTAAAAAAAAGTTAAGTTTGGGGTAGGGATGAAAAACATTTTCAAAAGTTGAGTTTTATTTGTTCTCAAATGAACTACAAATGAATTTGAATTTTAAAAGAAAAATTGATTATGTATATGTAGATATATTAGGGAAGTAAAATTTCATTTTAGAAATGAGTAAGAAAATTTAGTTAAAATTTTAAGTAATGAAGAAAAACTTTTAAGTTAAAAACTTTTAGTATAGAAAATGATTAATATAAGTGACTATCTTTAGTAAGAAAAATTATATTTTTGAAAATTTTAGATAATTTAGACTTTTATTTTTAATACTTAATTTTTTATCTTAAAATAATTTTCAAAACTATTATTATATTTATAAGTAAAAGTTTTATATCAAGACTTTACTTTAGGAAATGAGAAGTGGAATTCAAAATCATTAAAGGCCTATCCA
>NW_018165254.1:378529-379261 GCF_001263595.1 Phalaenopsis equestris | reverse complement strand
TTGCAGATACAAGTAAAAATGGAAAAAATGCTTAAAGGAGTGAAAAAGGATCAAATTTGGAGCAAAAAGGTGAAAAATTGTGCAAAAGAGTTTTGGCGCCTAAGCACCAGTTGTGCAAAAGTTTTTTGGCGACTAAAGAGAAGGTCGTGCCTAAGCGTCGAGACCCCACGTTTAAGCGCCAGTGGCTTCTTGTTGTAACCACCATGATTAAATCAGTTTTTATGAATTTTAAAAAAGTTTTTGAGGCACCCATTGGCTTAATAGTTGGTTGTAAACACCATAAACAAAAATTATCAAAACAAAAATTATCATGAAAGGATGCGTATTTTGGGCAAATACAATGAATCAAGACACATTTTGAAGAGATCACAAGACACCTCTTGGAAAACTATAAAAGAAAGAAGAGAGGACTTAAAAAAGAGTCCTGAAAATATTAGCAAGTTTTGAAAGTTCTTCTCTAGGGAGTTAGTTCAGCTAGTTCAGAGAGATTTTCAGAAACCACTTTTATTTACTTTATCCTTTTTATTATTTTTTTTTTGAGTGATTTTAAAAGAGAAGATATTCAAAGGAACTTCAAGAGTTTGGTGGAGGAATTAAGATAAGTTTTTGTCTTTTTGTTTTAGACTAATTTTAGTTTTAATCGAGACTTGTTGTTGGTTTAACAATGATTTCTTCTTTTAAACTAAAGTGTGATTTTATTTTCTCCATGGATTCTGAGTAGTTTTCTTTATC
>NW_018165254.1:300059-378017 GCF_001263595.1 Phalaenopsis equestris | reverse complement strand
CACAATTTGCATACTTGCATAATTTATACTTATTACTAATTCTTGATAAGAAGAAAGATATTTCCATATTAATTACTTTTCTTCTACAAGAACTTTAGTTATCTTTTTAAGTTGTTACTGTTTCGTTAAAATATCAAAAATACCAAAAATATTTAAATTTTAAATTCCTGCAAAAATCATTTTTAGTTTAAGTAATTATCTTTTTAAAAATAGAAAAACTTTCTAAAAAGTGCATAGTGCATAATCTTCCCTGGGGGTTCGATATTCAGGTCTTAATCAAAAAGTCTTATATTACTTGATAACGATATGTATACTTGCGTAGTATCCCAATATAAATATATATAAATTTAAAAGTTCAATTTTTATTTTTTTTCACGATCAAGTTTTTCATTTTGTTGCAAAATAAGAAAATATAAGTGAAAAGTACCATCAGAACTATTGTTATACTATGCATAAGCATTAATTCGGGATCAGGTTGCACTAAGGAGGTCTCAAAGAGGCTATGGGGGGAATTTAGAGGGTGCTCCCTGGGGAGTAATTTAGAGGGTTCTCCTTGAGAAAATTTCAGCACTTCTCTCAGGGGCCATTTTATAGCCATTTATAGCCATGGTCAGAGAGGGGAACTCAGGGTCTAGTCATGGGAGTAAAATGGTGCTTAGGTGGAGGGCTGAGGAGCCCTCAAGAGCGATTGGGATGAGGTGGCCTCTATGGTTAAGATTGGGTTTGATTTAACTGTGGTGGCTCTTGGTTTGGCCATTTTCTGGCCACCAAGTTGGCTGGCTGGCCAGGGAGTGGTCACCTTTTGGCTCAGGAAGGTCAGGGGGTGGCTACTGATGATTAACTCCCTATGACAAAAAATGATGGAGGAGATTTAATGGTTGATTCAATGATGGAGGAGATTTTGTGGTTAAGGCCTAAAAAAGGGAATGAATCCCTTAGGGATCCATTGGTCCATAGCTTGCTTGGGTGGGTTTAGTGTTGTTTATCCTGTTCCAAAGGAAGAGCTTAGTGTTTTAGGAGTCACAAATTTGGTGACTTTAGGGTGGTTAGGCCAATTTTGGTATATGGGTTCAATTTAGGTCCAAATGACTAAAGGTTGGGTTTGGGTTAGGCTAGCCATGACTTTGAGCCAAAATAATTGCTTAACATTGTGTAGATGATTGTAATGAAGAGATTTGGTGAAGGATTGAAATAATTTTGAGTCCAATTGGGGGTTCAATTTGAAGGATTTTGGAATTTTGGTCAATTTGGGCATGTTGGGCTAAACTTGGGTATAGGTTCGGCTAAGATTGGGCTAAGTCCAAATTGATTATTGATAATTGTCTATAAGAAAATCATGAATAGTTTTTAACATAGATTGGGTGTCAATTTTGGGGTTAGGGCAATCAATTTGGTGGAATTTGGATGTATGTTTGGCCAATTTGGGGCAAAATTGGGGTTTTTTGGAGTTAGTTCAAAATTAAATGAAATTGAGGCTTTACCAAGGCTAATTTAAGGTCAATTTTGATGTGTAGGAATATTATAAAAAGTTTAGGATTCAAATTGAGGCCAATGAAGTAGGCCAGAGGTTCAATTGGGTGAGATTAAGTCATGTAGCCAAAATTGGGGGTTTCACCTAGATCAAAATTGGGCTCAAAGCATTGGCCAATTGAGCTTGAATTTAGTTTACATTGGTCATATGGAAGGTGAATTTGAGTTTAGGATTGAAATTGAAGGAAACTGAGACAAAATTGATGGACATTTGAGGTAAATTTGGGGGAATTGGGCCTTTAAAGGCAATTTGGGGGTTTTGGTCAAAATGCAATTTGGGGGTTTAAGGCAATTTGGGGGTTTTGGTCAAAATAATCAAATTGGTCAAATTGGGTCCAATTGGGGATCCAAATGGGTTTTGGAAACATTTGGAGTGATTTTTGAGGTTTTGGAAAAGTTTGGGGTGTCAAGGGTATTTTTGTAATTTTGGCAATTTTGGGGGGTATTTTGGTAAATTTGGCATTTTTGGGTAACTTAGTATTTTCAAATGGTTTGAAATGATTTTTGAACAAATTTGGATATTTTTGGTGAATTTAGGAATTTTGGGAATTTTGGCCAAATTTAGGGGTCCAATAGTATCTAGGTAATTTGGGGGATTTTGGGGCAAAAGGCCAAGTTGGATATTTTTGGTATAATTGGGGTGTCAACCACCCTATATGAGCTTGCCATAAATGAGCTATGAACCAATGGAATCCCCTTTTGGGTCCTCTACGTGCTGGTCTTAGCTCAACCCTAGCCTAGGGCTAGGGAGTTTAGGGGACCATCTACATGAGTCTCCCAAAGGATCAAGGGACCAAAGTTAGGAAAATTTAGGTTTAGGTTTAATTTAGGTTTAGGGTTGTGAGTGATTGTGAGTGAGAGTGAGTGCAAGTGAGTACCTTAGCTCTAGAAAAAACACTTAGAGTCAACCTTAAGGGAAAGCAGTCCTATGGGGACTCATCTTGAGCTCCCCCATAAGTGCTAGAGGTTAGGACCAATATGTGGAACTTCAAGTTGAGCAAAGAGGAGTGTAGAATTTCTGATGGTGAGGGCTCCTTTTTTAGTTTTCTAGGAATAGTCAACATGAAAGTCCGATGGCTAGACCTTAGGCTACTAAAGAGGAAAACTAAACCTCAACCAAAATTTAGGTCAACAGTTTCTCAAGAATATAAGTCCTAATTAATAAAATTAGCGGGATGAAACATTCAATAATTCTAATCTCCAAAATTGAAGTCAAACCATATGACAACTTGGGAAGTCAACGAGGTTCTCCTCTGAATCTATGGCATCCCTTGGTTTTTCTTCATTTGGATTACAAAATAAAATGCTCCAAACTTGACTCATTCCATTTTCAAACCTCTTTTTCTGATCCCGTTGAAAAGTCATAATCCTTTGACCTCTTTGAAGATAATATCCCCTGATTTTTATTTAGAGTTTTCTTAGGTGACTTCGGTTATCTAGAATGTAATTAACTATAGGGGCTTGCCCTTATAAGGAGTTTTTCTGAACCCAGCTTTATATAAACCCTATTTAATTTTTTTGTATTAAATAGGAGAAATTATCGGCTTATAAATAAAATAGTTTTCGCAGACTTAAATGGATGTCATATGATCTTTAATTTATTTAATCAAGCCTTCATCAGTAAGTAATGTGTCTATCCCTTGGGATAGGTGCACTACTTGATGTATTAGGCACGTCTATTTAAACTACTGGGGATATGAGATCGGTTCAGTCTTGTACTTTTCAAAATCCAAAATACTATTTTTTTCAAATTATATATATATATATATTAAATTAAATTAAAAAGGGTGTTAGGATATCCACCCTAGCAGCCGACAACTTAATATCTCTTCAACTTTTAGTGTCGACAACTTCTGGAGACTCTTTTGGTGAATTGCTTCTCTCTCCATTTAAATCAGGGAATATTATCTTCATACATTGGTAATGTGTTCATGTCCCTCATGAACCAAATTGCCCTTCTTCTGTTGGCATGCTTCACCCATTTCTTTCTTAGGTAAGTACGGTCAACTCTTTTGGACTTCAGGACCGTCTGTCCAATCACCTTCGAATAGAGAGGTTCAGGAGGCCATTAATGACTTTTTTATGTTTGTGCGGGGTCGGACCCCCAATAGGTGTGTTGGTGGGCTAATTCCACCCGGGTATTGTGTGTCGTAAAATCAGTCTCGCACTGGGTCCTAAACTTCACCTTCCTCTTCGAGCCTGATTTTCTCTATTACAAATTTAATTGAATGGTGTCATGTTGCGCTTGCTCTTTAACCTTTCTAATTTAATTAAGTAAATCCTTCTACTTTCAAACTAATTAAAAATAAAATAAAAATTTGCCCAGTCCACAGATCGACTTTGGTAATTTTTTAGTGTTAGCACTAGAATTACAAGGTATTAGCCAAATAACAAACCCCAGAGCTTTCTTTTTGAAGCTGCTGCAATGGCGTTCCCAACGCTCGCCTTTTCCTGCAATTTGCCAACCAGCCACAATGCTTGCAATATTGACCCCACCATCAAGTTTGAAACTGGATTTGACTAACTTGAAGTCATACTCAGAAACGCCCCATTCGTCTTAATGAAAGTCACCGCTTTGGAATTTCAGGAGCTCTCTATTAAATTTGGCCCAATCTGTCCTAAGGATTTCTCTTCTTGCAAGAAGATGAATACTGCTACTCCTCCGGTACCTGTCAAGTCTGCTAAAGGAAAGGAAATTAGATCGTAGAAGATGAAACTGAGGAATTCACTGTCTCGCCGCCAATGTTTGAAATTGGTTCGAGTTCAAAGTCTGCACCGTTGACTTGATCACAGAGAAAGAAACATAGTTAGAAAGCTCGGAAGGCAGCTAAGGCCCAAATCTCAGAAAGAGTACCAGATGACGAGTTTCCTCAAGAAGAGGAATTTGGATTACAGGAGACCTCTCCACTTCTACAAGGGAGTAGGTTCCACCCGTTGATAAATACTAATGAATATGAAAGTATTCAAGAAATTGTCGCTACTTTACCAAAATTTCATAGTTATAGTGAAGAGAGGGAGAAGCCCACCGCTATCACTAAAGTTCGCACAGTGTTTCAGAGGTTGGCCACTAAGGAAGGATGTTCGATAGTTGAATTACTTAAGCAAATGAGAAGTGTGGTATCCTCCTAAATGAAGAATGAAGAAAGAAATTATGAAAGATGCTAAGGCTGCCCAATGGTCCCACAAGTCAGCTGAAGCTTTGCCGGCTCGGATTCCCTTCAGATTCTGTATGGGAAGCCGAATTGATACTACCGTTACTACTACAAATTTTGTTACCTCTATCGCTCCAAGATCTGCAGAATGTCGACCGGCTAAGTCATGTCTGGGTCCAAGGATTCAACCAATTATTACCTATAAGAATGCCTCAAAGAGGGAAAAGATGAAGAAATTACCCGATATTGTGTTTGGTTAGCATTGCGGGGGGTGTCGATGCCTCTGTTGAGATACCCCATCTCAAGACATCATCATCGAGAAATCGAGAAAGAAAGTGTGGGTGGGTACCCAAAGTCGCCATACCAATACGATCTGCTGAGCTCGTAGGGTAGAATAGTGGAATAAAGCAAAAGTTAGAAATATCTACCACAAAATTTGATGAACAAGTGAAGGATGTTCAGTAAAATCCTCCATATCTTAAGACAATTTAGGAGGCAACAATTGAAGGAAAAGTCAAAAAGCTTAGAGCTGAGATTTCTGAGCTAGCTAAAGAACATGGCGTAACCATTAATGATGATGAGAAGGTTTTGATTTAAATGATTATCTGGATGAAGACTTCATGGATATTCATGTCATGGAGACTAGAGTCGCCTCGTCAGCATGTGATGCCCAACCTCTCATTGAAGGGAACGCGTGGATGATTTGTGTAGGGCTATTTTCTTGAGGGATGAACAGATCAGTCAATTGGAAAAGTGAATGGATGAGATGGCTGCCACCATGGCCGCCATGGCTCTAGTCAATGGGAAATCCCAGTCACAGTAGATAGCCTCTTCAGGGGTTAACCAGCTTGAAATAATCCATATTACCAATGAAAGAAGAGAAGTTGCTTCCGCTAATGGAGAGGATCAGCAAAATAAATATTCTTCACCAAATACCATGCCTGAGAAGGATATCAAACAATTGATCGAATAACAAGTTTAGGAGGGCAACCTCTGGATAGCGTTGGGGGTAGGATAGTGGTTGCCTCTGTTAGATTGGTTATCTCAAATTCAGGGAAGAAAATCCTCAAACCCCTGACCATGTATGATTATCTTTTTGCCCCAACGAGGTATTATGAATGTAATGATTATGATTTCGGTTATGTTTTGGTTGTTTTTAATGATAACGTAACAGACTTTGTTCGATCTAACTCTGATCTTGATTCCCAAACTGATCCTCAAATCGTACTTGTCTGATAAAATCATTAGTGGGAATGAAGAAGACATCAACAATACCGGTTACGATAGCACTAGAAGTGAAGAACCAGTCCTCAAGTGCGACGGTGTACCACTTGCTATCAATTTGGATCTCTCCGACGATGAAGAAGGAATATCAGAAATTTTGCCTACAACACCTCAGGAAGAAGAAATTATAGAAGTAAATCTAAGAAGTGGGAAAGTACTACCCTCGAGGTCAGCTCTAGTGGATAAAGGAAAACAAATAGTCACTCAAGAAGAGATACCTCCACCTCCGCCAATGGAAGAGCCACATAGCCAAGTGAAAATCGAAGGATTATACAAAGTTAATTATAATGCGCTAGGTCATCTTAAGAGATTGTCGGCCAAACTAAGCATTTATGACGCTCTAATCCTGTCAAAGGAGATGAGAGAATCTCTGGTTATAGCCTTGCTTGACCCAGAGATTTGCTTGGCTCAGTTGGCCAGCGCATCCCCGAATGAAGTTTGTTCATTAAAAGAATAGCCTGGGATAACATTTACGGATGAATACTTGTTGCTCGGTACCACCGACCATAACCGACCGGTCTACATCTCCATCAACATCGACAGATTTGTATTGTCCAGAGTCCTAGTAGACCCGGGAGTATCACTAAACTTAATGAGTCTACGGACATTGGCATATTTGGACATCGAGGCTCAAGAGCTTACAACCGATAAAATGATGTTAAGAGGATCCAATCAAAAGAGAGAAAGAGCTCTTGGATTGATTTCACTATTAATGAAGGCTGGAGAATTAATAACAACCGCAAAATTCCACATCATCGATGTTGAGACTTCTTTCAATGCTCTACTTGGACGACCATGGATTCACGACATAATATGGTTCCATCATTTTTACATCAATGCATCAAGTAAGAAATTATGAGATGATCTTGAAAGAAGTACGGTTCGGCAACTATCTCATGAGATGATCTTGAAAGAAGGTTGGCAAGACTTACTAGCTTAAATTGGCATGTCAGAACAGATGTAAGCAAAACATAGTAGCCCTATTATTAACATCTATCACCAAATTGGACCGAGGTTGTCCTCTCTCGTTGTGTGCATGGAAGAAAGCGTTAGGCCAAACAACCCTAGGGCATCAAATGTTATTACTCATTAACGTAAAGAGGATCTCAAGATTGACTTTGAGGAGGTGACTCACTTGGGCCTGCAAAGATATGGGAGTCTAACCAACCAAGCTTTTCTCACATACTAGCTCATATGGAACTACATTAGGTTGTTGGTTAACCATGTTCTAATAACCACTTAAGAAGGTGAGCCATGAAAGAGCAATGATTGGTGTTAATGCCATACTTAAGGAGTTGCATTTAAGTATTCAGGTTATACATGTGATAATATCTCTCTCTCTCTCTCTCTCTCTCTCTCTCTCTCTCTCTCTCTCTCTCTCTCTCTCTCTCTCTCTCTCTCTCTCTCTCTCTCTCTCTCTCATAAAAAATACCTCCCATATTACGTGCTTGAGCACATCTGTATGCAGCGCAATAGTGGGCCGTTGTCAAAGGGATTTGACAAAAATTACTTCAGTGAAACGACCACTATAAATCAAAAAGAGTTCGTAAACGCTGCTCAAGCAATACATTATCATGCATTCACCCCATTACCTTAGGATTTTTAAATCTAATTTATTACTTATCTATACAGATGGTTAAGACAGAAATTAAGCAGATCCTTTAAAGACACTCGTCAACTACGCAGACTGAAGTTTAGAACACACAACTCGATCATAAGAAATTCTCTCGTTGCTAATAGTTAGGTGCAAGATGTGGCTTCGAAAGTGGCATTTCCAGCCACTCAAACATGTGAACCACCACACCATACATAACAATATGAATGAAATTCATGTGAATTAAGGGGAGCTGAGGAGCTAAATGACTTACTAATGGTGGATTTAAAAAGAATAATTTCTTCCTCCCGTCATTCTAATACTAGAATTATTAGTACAGTATCTCCTGAGAAATTCATATGAATAAGGGCAGCTGATAGGCTAAATGACTTAATAATGGTGGATTTAAAAAGAATAATTTCTTCTTCCATTCTAATACTAGAATTATTAGTAAAGTATATCCTGAGTGTACACCTAATTCTTTAGAATTGATACCTTGGAGTTTCATTCCAAGAGAGATCTGTTAAAGACAAGCAACGTTCGATTAACGTACATAATTTTTTATGACCACACTAGTGATTAAAAGGCAAACATTGATGCCCGGCCGAGGAGAACTTGCCCAAGTGACCAAGTGCCCTGAAACCAAACCATAATTCAGAATATTTTAGTCTTTGTTTTACTTCATAATTCCAACTATCAGTTCATAACCTACATTAGCACACCACCTCAAAATCCAATCATTAGTCTTCTGCTTCATTTTCCTTTCAGAATACATTCGATCTTAGCACATTAAAAAAGACTGATTCCTTAATATTTCGAAGTTGTCAATCTCCCTCATTCTACCAGTTCAAGTAAAATAATATTTTTCCTGAAAATTTGTAAACCATTGTCAAATTACTGTATCCCCGCTCCAAGCTTTAAACCTATATAGAACTCCCATCCAAACTTTAAAAATGCATACTTCATTCAAAAATCCCATGAAAAACAAACACATCAATCAGACAACATTAGAATCAATGTACATGCAGTTATAGTGAAAAAAATGTAAAATTGGAACTATGTTTGTATATTGAAACTTTTTTTCTGATTACAAATAATTATTTAAATAAGTATAACCTGAAGGACAATTCTTGAATATGTATAATACATTAAATTAGATAAATGATATTTCTTTAAAATATACAATAACTATTTGACTTTTTCCCTTCCAAATCATACTTTCAAAAAACATGGCCCGGTAATGTATACTAAACTCCATATGAAAAAATAAAATCAATGATAGGAACAACCAAAACTATTAGGAGAAAATTGGAAATGGCCTCATATAAAAAGAATATAATAGCAAATATACCGGGATACTCCACATTATTAACGTATTAATCCTCTACAACTGGAGTAAATTCATCTCTTCAAGTCTTCAAAACTTCCAAGTTGTGGATACTTGCAACCCGCCCAGCATGATTTCCTCTGACCATAAAAACAAACGAAATGTAGGGTACAATATAAGTAGTCAGCCATATAAATAACAACAAAGAAATTAATTATTTTTACCCAACAAAACAGGCATTTGAAAGTGAAATTCTTTCTACAATCCCAATTACAGAACAAACCTTAGAAAGAAGCAATAATGGCAAAACTTACTTCAAAACCAATTACTTGGATATTCTCCAGTGATTCTGCTAGCTCGACTTGCTTCATAGAGGTAGCAGTCAGAGCCTACACAAAACAGCCTGATAAGGACAAAGATCCTGTACCTTGAATAAGTTTTTTTTTTTTTTTTTTTTATGCATATGAGAAATGATTTTTCACATAAGTATCGGGCATAATTACTTAGGCAGTTAAGACATATGGTTATGATGAGAAAAAGACATGAATGGCACAGTTGCAGATTAATGATATGGTAGATAGGCATGGGAGGGCACTGACATCTTTTGTCTTCCTTAGATCATGCTCTATAGTTCTGATCCGACTCAGTGACTCCTGGATCATGTGATCTTTCTCAGGAGGAATCTTTGTTGATTTTCCATTCAAGTCATTTACTCTGTCTTCCAATTTCTGCAACCTCTCCAAGTATGGAGAGATTCCATCTTGACAAACGTGTGAAGGACCTTGCACCGTGCAGCTTACCATTGTAGGAGATAAACATTGCCGATGATGTAGCACTGAATTGACATCATGGACTATTACATTTCCAAAAATGAACCGATGTAAAATAGATATCAGACACAGGATGATGTTAGCCACTGATTTAGCCGCATGCTTAAGCAATGTCCCACATGAAAATATTGGAGCAAAATGTTTATATAAATCACCTGTAAAAAAATCAAAATGTCTAATAGCAGAAATCATATGAATGGAAAAAATTTAACCACAATAAATAGTACACATGTTCATAGTAAATGTGTTTGATAATCAAAGATGCAATACAGCAATTTAAGGGAACCAATACGACAGCTCAAACATAATTAGCAAAAACGGAAACTGAGATCTGGAAAGATCTATGATGATTTCTTACATACATTCAGTCATTCACTAAAATTGAACTTTCTAGAAATTTCTCTAGCAAAGAAAACAGATAAAGGCAAATTATACTCATATTTAATAGAAGTCCACATCATGTACATACCCATATTTAGAGATCTAGAATGGATCTATGCGGATGTGTATTGATTACAGAGAGTTAAATAGGGAGAAAACCAAGAACAAATATCATTTGCCCAGGATCGATGATTTTTTTTTTATCAATTAGAGGGTGCAACTATATTTTCCCAAATTGATTCGTGATCGGAATATCATCAAATCAGAGTCAAGGATACAGATATAACTAAGACGGCTTTTGAGACCAGGTATGATTATTAAATTCTTAGTTGTCTTTTTTTTAACTAATGCTCGTGCAATTTTCATGGACCTGAAGAATTAAATTTTCAAGTTGTATGTGGATCGGTTTGTTATTATTTTCATTGGCGATATTTTGATTCATTCAAGAACTGATGGAGATCATGTCAAGCATTTGAGAATAGTTTTGGAGCTACTGAGGTAGAATCAGCTATATGCAAAATTTTTTAAATTTGAATTTTGGCTGCGAAGTATTAGATTTTTGAGACACATTATTACTGGTTATGGAATTTCAATAGATCCACAAAAGGTAAAAGCAATTAGGGAATGACCAACTCCAAAGAATGTTACGGAGGTATGTACTTTGGAGGATCGTCAAAGGTTTTTCACAGATAGTTATGTCGTTATGCAAGCTGATGAGGTTCAGCTTGAGTGGACTGCAAAATGTGAGTATAGTTTTCAAGAGTTGAAGAAACATTTTACCACTGCACCAGTGTTAACTCTTCCATCAGGTATAGAAGGATTCCAGATTTACAGTGACGCATCATTAAGACGCTCTGGTTGCATTCTAATTCAAAATAAAAGGGCGATAACTTATGCATCCAAACAGTTGAAGCCACATGAAAGGAACTATCGGACAAATGATCTGGAGTTAGCTGTTGTGATATTTGCTCTCAAGACAACATTATTTGTATGGTGTGAAATGCAAAGTCTTTACTAATTATCAAAGTCTGAAAAACATTTTCACAAAAAAAGAGCTAAATTTGAGACAGCGAAGATGGTTAAAGTTGATCAAAGATTACCGAATATACAATATTGTTTAGGTCGAGCAAAAGTAGTTATCGATGCATTGAGCCGTAAATCCACAAATAGTACAAACTAGATTCGTACTCAGAGGCCAGAGTTATTAAAAAAATTGATGTTTTACAATTGGAAGTTAGAAGATCATATATCAATAATTTACATCAACCCATGGTGCAACCAACTTTAATGAATAGAATCAAGGCAGTTCAGAAAATTAGCAGCGAATATTCAAAACTCCTAAAGCAATGTGAATAAAAAAAGAGGACTAATATAATGGTTGATGAAGACGACATTATCATATAAACTGTAGCTATGAGTACCTGTTGATTCTGATTTGAGACGAGAAATTTTACATGAAGCTCATCATTCAGGCTACACAGTTCATCCAGGCAACACAAAAAAGTACAAGGATTTAAAGTTGACATTCGGGTGGCCAGGTATGAAGAAGAATGTTACTGAACATGTATCTCAATATCAAGCATGTCAGATTGTAAATGCTGAGAATCAGAGACCCAGTCGATTGTTACAATCATTGTCAATACTTGAATGGAAATAGGAAAAAAATTGCTATGAATTTTGTTATGGGATTTCCTCGATCCAAACGGGGTCAAGATAGTATTTAGGTCATTATCGACAGGTTAACCAAGTAAACTTATTTTTTGCTTATCAGACAGATAATTTCAGTGAAATAGTTGGTCATATTATATTTCAAGGAAATTATCAGTTTGAATGGAATTCCAAAAGTTATTATTTCTAATAGAGACGGAAGATTCATGTCCAAGTTGTGGAAAAGCAGTCAACAAGATTTTTAAAACTGTGTTCTTGACTTTGGAGGCAGTGGGAAGATAACATTCCAATAATAGAATTTGCTAACAACAATAGTTATCTATCTAGTATCAAAATGACTCCTTATGAAGCACTGTATGACAGAAAGTGCAGAACTCCACTCAGTTGGGTTGAAGTGGATGAACGTCATATGTTAGGTCCTAAACTAGTTGACAAAGCCATAGAGAAAATCAGATTAATTAAAGATAGATTAAAAGTTGCTTAGGATCGACAACAAAAATAATACGGCCCATAGCACAAAGCAATCCAATTTGAAGTTGCAGATCTTATACTTTTGAAAGTCAGGACAAATGAAAGGTACAACTAAATTTGGTCATGGAAGCAAACCGAGTCCCAGGTGCATCGATCCCTTTAAAATTATAGAAATGATTGGTCCAGTCGCCTACAAATTAGCATTACTTGCGGATATATCAGATATACACGATATGTTTCACATTTCAATGTTAAGGAAATGAAAGATTTTAGCAACTGATATTAAAAAGCTTTGAAACAAATAGATTCCTTTTGTGAAGTTAAAAGCATAGGTCTAAAAAGAAGCAATGCGGGAAAAAGAAGAAATGCTACAAAAATATCCCTTCCTATTCCAGTAAAGTCAGAATTTTTTATGGCAAATTTTTTATGAGGGGAGAGTTGTAACACTAAATAGGATACAATGGAGAAAAATGATTCATGTAGCCGACGTAGTAAGATTAAGGCTTTGTTGTTGTTGTTGCAGAGCTGTAACACCCAAAAGTTAAGAAATCAGATAAAGTTCAACAAATTTTTGAAAAGTATCTCAAATTTTACATCTCTCGAAATTCAGTCGAAATAATTTTATTAAATTCTATGCATGAAATCAATCAATTCGATATAAAGCACCATGCATAAATTGTTAAAGAAAGGAAAAATAAAATGTGAAAGTATAAGTTTTATTTAATTAATTAAACTTTGATTATCCTTAATCCCTCACTTAATCCCGCAGCTCCACTGATGACAACTGACATCCACGTCTTTTATTCATTTCTTTCAGTCGAATAGAGCATCGAGCTTTGAATTCCTTCCCATCTTCTGAATTCCTCTTCTCTCTCATGATTTTGCCCCTCCCTCGCAGCTAAAGTGGCTTGGCAAGCAACCAACGACATTTGCTACAATGTCAAGGCACGAGCAGGCAAACCGAGCGGCGCACAGGTTAGCCGCGGATCGTGTTTCAAAGCTCCAGGGCAATTTCTAAGTGTGAATCCCTTGCTTATGTCCTTTGAGAATTTTATTTCCTTCCTCGTTTTTGGTAGCTGTCAGAGGTTAGCCGCACAGGATATTTATCTCATTTTTTGTATTTTTCTCATTTTTGGTAGCTGTCAGAGGCCTTGATTTTATGTCGAAAGTGTTGTAATTGATTTTGCGAGCTTCTAATAATATCTTAGCATGAAACAAATGAAAAGTAAGGTTTGATGTGATATGAAGGACAAAAAGTGAAATTAGTGATTTTCGAAATACAAATTTATGCTGAAAAAACCCTTCTGAGTTATGTTTCGACAAGTGTATTTTTGAATTAAAACATGTTATAAGCCCAAATTTCATGAATTTTTTAGATATCTATGTTTCCTAAGTTGTGTTTACGAGGGAGCGGACTGGAGAAGAGCATGTCGGAACTCATCATAAGGCTGCTCCATCAAGTCAAGTGAAATAACCATGTTTTAATTTAAAAAAATAATCTTTTATAAGTTTTCATATTATTTTTATTTTGACACATGCGTGTAGAATTTTCTGCATATTGTGAATAGATACCTGCAATTAAATATATTAATGCACGTTACTTTTGATACATGTAATGTCTTATAAATACTTGACACAGAAATGAATTCCCTGCAAGCATTTATTATGTTTCATGTCTATGATACAGGTAATGTCTTATAAATGCTTGACATAGAAATAATCATTTAAATGTCACAAGAAATGTTAACGGTAGACTATAACATGAGTATTTGCAAGTACAATATGCAGAGAACTAGTATTCCCGGCTACTAATATTTATATGTGAACAAAACATTGGGAATTGTTGGGATTAGGAGGTAACAAAACATCATAAAATTTTGGGTATCAGGGGAGCTATTTATAACTGCTATGTTAGAGGAAGTTCAACTTTTATCAATAGTTTATATAGCATTTGTAGCATGATGACAACCCATTATAAAAGAACATGAAAATAATTAAACCATATACATTAAACAAGTGACATTATTATAATGATCTCTATGGAATGACATTGCTACGATAATATATTATGAACATGATTTTTATTATATGTATGATTTCATGCTTAGGACCTACATCTTACACTGTAGTTTTTATTTTTATACTACACATACATGTTCATTTTTCATGTTCTCTGTTATGCTAGTATATTATGATTTATGTGCAAACATATATTGTTTCATACGAGCATGCACATTTTGTTTTCATGTATAAGATCTTATTTTAGCCCTAATTATTTCTCTAAGCTTGTTGTTGCTCATTTGTCATTGTTGCATTCCAGATAGGGGCAATGAGCATCAGAGCGAGTAGCCAGATGTGTCTTTGTACAGCTTTTGCATGATAGTTTTAGGAGCTTATGCTTATGTTTTGGTTACGTATTTTTATTATATTGGATTTAACAGCTCAGTGTAGTTTTCATGCTTTGAATGATATGATTTTCATGCTTCTGAGCATGCAGATGAAATGCAATTTATCACATATATTGTGGCTATCTTGTTAGGCTAATTCATCACTAACTGAGTTCTGATTATAAAAGTTAGGACGAGTGTTGGTGAGAATTGATCAGACTAAATTGTCAACCTCTATTGCAACACGATTGACCCTATCAGAGGGGTTAGTTGGGGTGTAACAATGAGTATTAAAAATATTGTGGCAAAGCCACTATTACTCGCAAAGACGCCTCAGACTTAAGGACTCCACAAGTATATCTCCATCATTTAGTAAAAGCTGGTACTCCCTTTCTTTAGCTGTTTCCTCGTCACAAACTTCCTCCGCTGCACCCTACTTAGTGTAAGACACGACTCAGCTCGTCGGGCAACTAGAGGCGATGTGCCCAAATCAATGACATCTGAAGCATTTTCTAGTTAGGATTATAGTGCGTGTGCTACTCTTTCGAGACTTCCCACTTTGAGCGGTTTTGTCATTATCCTGACCAATCTCAACTCCATGAGGCGTGCTATTGCTGATGTCTCCAACTATGAGTGGTTGTCTGAAGGACGGTGGTTGCCTATTATACTTTTGTTGTCCACTTTCATTGCTGAAGTCTACACATCCCTCAGTGTCCAATAGGATTGCAAGTAAACCACATTATTGATGGCGAGCTTTAGGTATCCCAAATATTGGCTATGGTGTGATCCTTTGGCTCTATTAGATCACATTTCAACTTGAGCTGCATAAACTCCATTGTGTAACCATCCATCTATAGCTCTTGTTGAAGGTAGTCGAGCTACAAAGAATATCCTTTCAGTACTGCATGGGTAGGTACTATCACAGCATCACCTTCTTCATTTTTTCCCAAGAAGTGATTATATCACATCCTTCTCTCTGTCTCTTTCTCTTCATGTTCTCCCACAACAAAAAAGCATTTTTCTTCTGCTTGATGGTAAAGAAATTCACTCTTCTGTCATGGAGCACCTCCTTATATTCAAAGATCTGCTCAACAATTTACATCCACTTGAAGAAATCATTTGAATTCATTCTTTCCTTAATGTCCGATAGGTCCATCTTCATCCCCAGACTTTATAACCTCAAATAGGCATATCATCTCTTTATCATCTGGAAGGCACCACATCTATGTATCCTCTAATAAGTGCATCATCTCTATATAATCTAACAGGCACCTCATCACTGTATCCTCCAGCGGAGACCTCATCTCGAGGCCTCTGCTAATACAATACCCCAAAGTATTGTGGTATGTTTATTTCTCCACTAGAATCGTTCCTACAAAGGGATTTAGGCATTCTTCTTGCTCACTTTCATATATTTCATTAATATGGTTGACGGTGACCCCGCCTTGGGCTTTTTCCTCAGTGGAATCGAGCCGATGTAACACTTAATGGAGTAGTCGTTATATGTCATCCATGGTAAACTCTTTATCAGATTATGGTAATTGTCTCCTCAGGGGCCTGGTTAAGATTGTGGGTGTAGGTAGGTGAAAGGTGTGTAGGGTTGAAGGAAAACAAAATTTTTTTGGGGGGCAAGGGGGGAGAGAGAGATATGGGGATGCTAAGACCCCCAAAATAGAATTAGGGTTAGGCTAGCTCTGATACCAAATGAGATTAGAATTAAACCAAACCACAATAGAGAAAATGAATATTATTACTGAAAGCATATAGACTGTAGCAATCAAATACACTTCAATGAGAGATTAAAATAAAAAATGACAAAAACTCACATTATGGCTCGATTCATGGGTGATGGAAATTATCTAGGTTGACAGGGAACCAAGGTAGATGACAAATGAATTGTGGGTGGTTGGGACAGCAAAAGAAGGGGCTGGAATTGCATTGTCAGTAAAGCTTAGGGTTGGGACAACGAGGGGCAACAAAGGGAAAGGGTTGTGGACTGCAGGTGCGGAGGAAGCAAGCAAAGACAGTAAGGACAACAAGATAGGATGCAGTCTAGGTGGAATCAACATGGAATGAAAGTTGGACCGCAGGAAAATAGAAAATTTGTTGTTTTTTGGATAGTAGCAGAGAGTCAGCGACTGGAAGGGACAATTGCAAATGGAGGTGGTGGTGGTTGATGGTGGGGAGCTGTAGGAAGATGGTCGGAATATTCTTCGGTGGTTCTGGTAGTGAGGAATGACGGCGACGAAAGTGAGGAATGCGAAAGATGAAAAAGCCCGAGATAAATATCCCGGTAAAAACGAACTATAGCCGAAGCATTACTCAATCTTTAAGAAGCAGATCACTACCTCAGACGAGCTATAGCTGATGCACCGCCCACCTTTGGACACAATCTTGAACAGGGTGAAAGAGGATGCCAACAGTTGTCTTACACAAAAACACAAAAAAACTTCCCTAAAACATAACAATAATATACATATTATATATATATACTTTTTTTTTGAAAAAAGCTTAAGGGCTAATATATTCAGAAAAGATACAGATAGGTTGTACGAGTGGGCCTAAGAATAGACACCCAACCCACACAGTACAACACATACAAAAATGGGGTACATATAAAAATAAAAAAAAAACCATCAAGGCGCTGAAAAAGTGAGAATCATCCCAATTTAGTCTTTCCTCTGACTCTAGTTCTCGGAAGGGATCCAGCTAACAGATTGGTAAGATGCGTACCATTACCCGAAGTAACTACCCGAAATAACTAAAGTATCATCCATAAGACACGTGAGCTCAAGTAGATCTTCATTCTTCTTCTTCTTCCTGAAAGTGTAAACCTGTCATTCTTCATCCGAAGAATCAGTCTGATGAGATGATAGAGTTGAAACAGAAAGATTATCAATTGTAGTACCCACAATAGGTTCTAGTATATGTGAAGTATGAGTTGCCTCTACACCGTATACTTCCTGAAGAAGGGGAGCTACGAGGTTCTTCTGATTATCAGTTTAGACACTATCCTATGCAAGTAATATTCCATCAGTATTGTTTTCTATAGGGTTTGAAGGTGTCAGCATCACATAACTCGCAGTAATAGTAACAGCAGTGTCATTTGGGGGGGTCCACAAGGGCAACAAACACCTCATGTCTGATAGTATCCTCCCCAGGTGGAACTTAAATGTCCAGAGCAGTGAAGTTAGACCCATCCTTATTCACTTGAACCTTAGATTTCAAATTAGGATAGAGCTTGTGGCATTTATCAAGGATATGCCCAAACATCTTACATTGGGTACAATATGGGGGTCTATGTTCCATGACGATTTGTGGCCAATAACCATTATGGGTTGTGCCCAGCCAGACTTTAGTAACATCAGGTAAAGTAATATCCCTTTCGACAAGTATTCTGGCCACAGAAGGTCTGGTTAGGTTGGGAATAGGCGAAATAGGCAGACATAGCTTCAAAGGGTCCCCAAGGATGACCCCAATGGAATAGAGAATTTGATGAAAAAAAATATGGAGCTTGAGACCAGGTAGACTGAACCATACCGATACAGTGGGAGATTCATGATTTGGGTCAAAATCAAGAGACTACTTGAGTAACTTCATTGATTTGCCTGCGAAATTAAGATATTTCTTAAAGAAAATCTGGGTGTAGTCTTCAGCCAATGTTAGTTGAATCAACATATGTCTCACGTCCATGAGTCTCACTTTCCACTTCTCTGCTAGTTTAAGATCATCAACAATTTCTGAAAACTTCCATAGGTGGGTGCCCCCAATGAAATTTTTCAATAAGAGCAAATTTGAATTTTTCCGTCATGGTAGAAATTTCTGAGTTAGAGGAATAGATTGTTTTTCCACCTTTCCTACTTCTCTTCTTAACAAAAGGCCAATCACCGATATCATCGCGACAATCCTTATAGCATGAGGGGAATATCATATGTATGTATATGTATATATATATATATATATTCAGGGTAAAGATCTTTTCTTGTTGTGTGTGTTGTACCGTATGGGTTGGGTGTCTATTTGGGTCCACTCAAACAACCTATCTGTACCCTTTTCTGTTTAATAAAATTGCCTTGGGCATTTTATAAAAAAATATATTCAGAGTAAAGATCAGTGGGCCCCTATCTAATTACGAGGGAACTCCATACTTGGAAGGGATGATTGGTCTCTCCCTGGCCTGGATGGAACCGATCCTGCCGTGACTTTTGTCGCGTCCGTGACTTTCGTCGATCTGAATCAAGAGACCCACGCATCACCCCAACTCATCACTAATAAGGAAAGCAACGACGAAATCATTATGTATGAAAGCCTCTTATGTCCATCTGTTTCCTCTCATGATCAAATTTCTCACAAAATAGGTATGGTTGGGGTCACTTGTGAAGGCCACGAAGGAATCATTGAATACAGAGACCTCCAAAACTTTTAATATCCTTTTGTTGATCACAAATTTTGAGTATGCTTCTATCTCTCATTTTTTAATCCTTCATGCACAAAATGCAAACCAATGGGAAACCGTGGCTAGGGCTAGCAAAAAAAAGCAATGACACGATCATTTCATACAAAGACTTCCAAATATGTTGTTCACCTCTCCTTCCATTGCTTGAACCAATCCTACCTTCTCTGCAACGTCAAGCCCAACCCAAATAAACCTGTATTGCACCAGCCAGAAATCCCTATGTACACGCAAACCCGATTTCCACATTTTATTGTGCTTGTCTATCTCCACTTTACCAAATAGCCCCTCCCAAAATAAACGTAAGGATCAAAGAAAAATATAAAATAGAGAGAATTATGTGGTAATTCATGGCTCGTCGAATTTTATTTTATTTTTATGGTAACTACTTCACAAGCAAAGGTACAAATGCAAAGAGATTGTGCTCACATTATTTTCTCCCAGGTTAATCAAAGATCTACACGTGTCTTATAGACCAGTGGATTAGGACACCTTTATGGTCACAGTGTCTTACAACACTGATCAACTCATCTTATATACAGTTGGGCAGGCTAGGCGCCCCAATGCAAATTTAAATCACATGGTCTAATTCTCTTTCCCATTAATATTGAATTTGACAAGACTAATATTTTAAAAATCTTAAGTTGATAAACTTCAAATAAATTACAAAAATAAGTGTTTTTAAATATCTAAAACCTTGATGATGGCTAGTTGATAGAAAATTTCAATCAAAAATATCAATTTTCAAAAAATTTAATTTCAAAGTGAAATTAAATAAATTTAAATAATAAAATTCACGAACTCAATTCTTTGTAAGCATAATAGAATTGACAAGGTTCATATACAAACATATGTTCACACTATGCCTGATCCTTTACAAGAAAAAAGTAAAATTCAAAAAAGTTAAAATCAATCAATCAAATCTCTAGTGATGGCCAGGTTGTTGATAGAAGATTCAACTGTTGGAGACTAATTTCAAAATTAAGTTAAAAATAATATTGAATAAGTTCAAATGATATAAACTATGAACACAATCCTCTATAAACAAGCAGAGTGGGCAATGTTCGAATACAACCATATGTCAATCTTAAACTCTATCCTTTACAATCAAGATGTAAAGTTGACATGATTCAAATCAAGCAATCAAGCCCTCAATGATGATCGTGTTGACTGAAAAGCTCAATAGAATGGGTGTCAATTTTTAAATCAAATTTCAAGTAAAGTTCTCAAAATAACAAACCAAAATACTGAAATTAAAATTCGTCACATAAAGCTTCAAACAAACAAATAAAAATATTCAAGTGAAAACTAATTACTTAAAAGTTTAAAGTAAAAGATATTCATCCTCTGTAACAATTTATCAAAGGGTGATCAGTTTCTAATTAACTTTAGCTTATAAAGAGAAAATGTCACATTAAATATTTATATTTACACTCAATGTAATCTCATGGCAGTAAGGACATAGTCCGAGTCATCTATCAGCATGATATAGCCCAAAGGCTCTACAAAAAGTTATGGTTATGACCAGAGTCCTCTCACTGAATGATTGTCGTCAAATAACACCATTATGTTATAGTCATGGTTGCAGGTTGTATGTTCCCCAACGGCTTCTTACACTTGCGTTGTAAACCATAAGGCACATTTGAATAAAATAAAACCTTATATCATCTATGATCGACTTAAATTTTTTCCTTTAGACAAATATCTACCCCGGATTTATAAGGGTCTCTTGGACGACGCAAAACATGATTACTAATATGGATCTTTCAATCACGGTGGATCGATTACCTCCTCTGACTAAGTAGATCAGGGATCACAACAACTCAAGATGACAAAACTATGGGATTGATCAAGTTCATCATTATTTCCCCACTATTTTCTTTTAATTCGTGGTGATAAATTTTATAATCTAATTTATATGTGTGTTGCCACAACATGTTGAATATTCAGAGTTCAATGACCATACTTAATCGAAAGTACACTCGCGTTATCGAGGGAGGTAAATAACCATTGGTCCTTGTGCCAATGGAAAACATCGAACCTTTGATCAAAAAGTTTTCACAAAAATGAGGGCGAAATCTCTAGATAATGTCTTATCTATAACCCAATTTTCCTTCTGAAAAATTGACATAACAAATCTCTCAACAAGAAAGATTTTTGGGCATCAAATTTTCAGAACCCGCATTGTCAATTCATCCAGGTTCATACGCCTGTCAAAATTCGATATATCCATCTTTACTCCAAAATCATAACTTCTCTAATATTCAAGGTTAAATCTTCAGGATATTAGTTCTTTATCACAGGAAAATGTCTGATGGAGGGGGTTCGCTTTCTCCTCTCCATCTGACAAGTCATTGTTGTGGTTATAGGTGATATAAACAGATTATCTCCTCTCATAGGAGGCACACCTTACTTAAATTTGCAGGATTTTTCATTGTATATCCTCTATGGTGATTCATTGCATATCCTTTATGGTGATCTCGTGAACACCTTGTTCAAAGTTTCTCCTTTGCAGCATGATGTCTTTTTCTTCCAATGAAAGTTTTGGCGGACAAGAAAAGTATGATTTAAAGTTAAGGATAGGTTTAGGGCTAGGCAGATGAAGCAATGAGATTTTTTTTGGTGGGAGTGTCCGATTATGTTCTATAAATTCTTGTTTAGGTATAGGAAAGTTATATCCCTAAAAATTTAGAATTTATTGGGCTCTTGTACCAGATAATATTATTCTAGGGCTCCTAAAAGGTATTTAGGAAGGGGGTTTAATAGGGCAGCGATTTTCGAATAGCAAGGGAATAAAACTATGGGCAGTTAGCGACGCATGGAAGAGGATGTGTTTGGCGACTGAAAGCTGCTGTAGGACAGCAGGTTGACGCAATTTTGATGACTACCTGGATGAAAAGCAATGCGCAAACAGCGAATCGGCGAGGTGCCGATGGCATGGGGAATCCAACACCTATTCCGGAGCAAGATATAGATACATTAATTACAAAAGGTGGAGGATACAATACTCTAGAGATCATCAAATAGAAACTAAAATCTCCAAACACACTAATAATAGCCAAAAATCCATCAAAACAGAAAAAGAAAACACAAAAAATAATCTAATATGTAGAAATCAACCTAAATAGAAATAACAAAATAATAAAAAGCTCAAAAAAGGAAAAGAAACAAGCAACAATTGAGAACGCGATGTATTCTGTGCAAAAATTGCAGCTCCCAAAATCCCGAAATGCTGCAATAGCATTTCGATCCCGTGGAATCTTATTTATTGAGATTCAATCAGAATTTGCCATTATTGCTCCGTCGGATCAATTATGTGACCTGAATCCCACAATCACGGTATCGTGTGATTGCAATACTACATGACACGTATTCATGGTGAGCTCCTGCATCACTTCCTATTCCAAGAGAAAGCATGCCATCCAAAAAATATAAAATAGCATAGTGTTAATCCCAGTCAATGTATTGTACTTCAAAGACAATTGTGATGGCATAGTTTCAGAGTACCTCATCCTTTACTTCTAGTGAGAATTTATCTGCTTGAGACTGCTCAACCATTAACCTCGAGGTTAAAGATCCAAGGAGTATTAGTATACACTTCTCCATTAGTCATATCATCGAATCTATTATATTAGTCAATATTGATTAGATTTCATCAACAAGCAACCTGACCTTAGAAATCACAACTAAACAAAGGAATGTTAAGTTGATTCTAAAGGATTTCAAGTCACTCAAAGAAGATTTGACCACTAGATGCCCATATAAAGATTCAATCTGTCTCATTTCCCAGAGTTGTCAAATCCCTATGAAGGATTAGGAGAAAACACAGGCACTACCCATAGAGAAATTCCGTGAATACTAATAAAGAAGCTCAGAACTTAACATATGATAAACAGTGTCCTCAATAAAAGTCCTTAAAAGGACTTCACTAAATGGTGGAATGATGTTCCAATTTTTTTGGCTGACCCAATTCAGAGATGACTCAACAACAACAACAAAACCTTTAACCCACTAAATGGGGTCCAATTCAGAGATGACTATTCTTCTCAAATTTAATTTTGCCGATATGATCAACAAAAGTTCAAGTTTTCACCATTGAAATATCATGGGATCATGATCTATGGCACCAAATATTCATACATTCAATCAAAGATCTTGCCAGCAGCATCCAACATCCACCGAAGGCTTCCAAGGTCCAAGAAAGATATCCAATCCATGGGTAGCTTCATTCAAATATATTTTGATCATGGGAGGGTGTAATAATCATTATTGGTAATTGGTAACTACGATTATTTTAAGTGAGAATTGAAAAGTCTTTTGCACAACAAATAGCCCATTAAATAGTTATTCAGATGGATTATTTAAGTTTGAAAAGCACCTAAGATATTCATAGGAGTCTTATCAGCATCCTCAGTTCACAAGAACTAATACCCGGCATGACTTGGATGGAAAATAAGAAGATGAAACAAGGCTTAAGAGCTAAATGCATTCGTTAATCACTTATCATGGGTCTCTCAAATCAAGGGTTTCGCTTCTAGGTGATGGCCATGATAAAATGATAATTGAAACTTGAAGGATCCTTAATAAGATCTGCCATACGAAGTTCAAGATTTGAGCCACTAAATTACAAAGACCAAAAACAATAATTTTAGGAAATAAAAAGTGCCAATGCTCTCCTCTCAAAACAAGTAAATGATTGCTCAATGCTCCGAATTGACACCATTCAACCTTTCACATAAGACTTTTCTAGAGAGACAATCAAAGTCAGAACTCACAAAGAAGCTTATATCATATTAATATAGTCAAAACAATCACAACAAAATAATTGGGCTAATAAAAATGTGAAAATAAATTTCAGGTAAGACAAATCATGGCTAAAATGTGTCATTGGACCACTTAACAAAAAAAGATCAAAAAATTGAAAAGTTATGCCTAGAATGTGTTGTTGAGCCAGTTAAATAGTCAAATTCAAATCACAATTTATTCTCTAATGGCTTTATTTATAAGTTTAAGACATATTCGGAGAATCCGATAGGAGCACAAAGCATCCTATTAGCAAAGATCTATCACAGCATATTTTTCACCCTTAGGCAGGCAATTGAAAATGAGAGTGCCAATGGATATAAACAATTAGGATGCCAAGCAAAACTTTTATGCTCCTAACCATGTAGATTGGATGAAGTTGAATGATCAGAATGTTGGAACTACAAAATTTTAACATAAACACAAATCCTTATCAAATGTGTCAAACAGAAATATTCCTCTGATTTGTTAGGACACATTACCAACACACAAATTAATGTTTAATATGTTGTTTTGACAAAACTAGATAGGCGATAGTTAGGGCACACCCCAACATGACCAAGTAACAAGAAAAAGTGAATTTTTTATGGGTAAGCTTACCAAATCCTATCTTTTTTTTATATTGATAGATTCTATCAAAAAGTAAATTGATGCTAGTGGTGATAATGACTGCAATGTCAAGTGTGTAGGTCAATTAGCAGTACAGCAGTGTTTTTTATTTTTTTATTGCATTTTGAAGGTTATATACTCATTATTTTGACATTTGATGTGGACAATATCATGTCTAAGAATTAATGATAATATTGGTCGGTTGTTGATAATTAAGTAAACTTTACAACAACAACAACAACAACAAAGCCTTAATCCCACTACGTGGGGTCGGCTACATGAATCCTTTTTCTCCATTGCGTCCTAATTAGTGTCTAAATATAAAATTAATTTCATAGCATATTAGACTATAATTGTAAGTAAAGTATAATTTTTATTCTTTCCATAAGAATACAGATAATTGATATTTTGATTTGCACGTTCCATATCATTAATTTGTTAAAAAACAGTCAATAGGATGTGTTTTTGTCTCGTTCCAATACTTGTGCATCTTAGCTCCCGACAAAACCAAAGGATCATTTCACTATTTTTTATACCGGTATAGATATTTATATAAATGCAAGTGTGAAATTTACATATCCAGGAGAAAAGCTAGTTGATGACCATTAGGTGCATCTGATTTGTGCATGTGAGCTTATGTGTTTCTTTCAATTACTATATAAAAAAAGGAATAATTGATTACTCCAATTTTTTTCACAGCTATGTTTCAAACAACTGATTACTCCAAATGTTTATAAAATTATGTACCCATAAACATTCTAAATACTTGAACAAAGAATCTATAATAGCATATAAATCCAGAGAGCTCACTAAGCGGCCGTTAGGTTTGCTGGAAAAAAAAAATTGTAGCATACAAAGAATGCGGCGACATTGAAATGTAGCATAATTGGAATATTTTAGAATGTTTGTTTTGGTGTAGAAAGAATGAAGGAGTTTTTATTTGAGTTTCGTTTGAAAAAAAATAAAATCAATGTAATACATGGTCAATGGCCATGGCAGAAGGCTGGCAGTAGCTAGGGCTGGGGTCTCCAACCGATGGTGTCTACCAGCAGTGAATGGCAATTGTAGGCTATGGTAAGCAGGGGCGGTCAGCACCGAGAGATGTTGGCAGCAAGGTGGCACCCAATGAGCATGGCAGAGGGAGGCACCCAATGGAGCATGGTAGAGAGCGGGAAGGGCGGGAAGGGCTGCAATTTACAGTGTAACTGAAAATCATCCAAATCTAATCAATTCTAAATACACTAGTTTTGAACTGCATCGTGCATTCCAAATTCATAAAAATTTTACAATGCATTTCTGTTTCATCCAACCAAACGCAAAAAATTTTGAAAACCCTATATTTTGTTTATTTTGCACTAAAATACACCAAATCAAAAATGAAAAGAAAAATTATTAAAAAACCATGAAAATATATAGACTTACTTCCCAATTCACAAGTAAATTCAGGTCGAGCATCCACATTGCCGGAAACCATATCTCCATCCTAGTGTGAGAAACAAGAAAAAAAATGCTATAAGGTTTAACAATTTTCTGTATTTATCAGGCTGACTTGCAGGAAAAAAAACTTGCTTTCAAATGGTGTTCTAGGTGGTGAATTAATATTCCAAAAATGTGCTCATCAAGCATTCTTATGTTTCATGAGCATAAAGATTAAGCCCAGGAAAAATATTAATTGTAAAACTACTGAAAACAACTTCTGAAATTCTGTCACACATAAAGTGATAAAACTCAAATTACTTGATGTTGTCGAATACTTATAATTTGACAGCCAATTGAACAAGAAACATGCTCAATTTGATGCTAATTACTAGAAACGAACCTCTATGATTCTCAAAGTTAAACTGTGTTTAATATACATTAAAAAGGAAGAGTTAACCAAAGTTCACTCTAGTAGCTGAGAGAGTTGTTAAATATATAGTATCGTTAAGAATTTAAAATGAACTAAGGATTCCAGAGAAATAAACAAAAAGATTGCCAAAATGGTGATAACACGAATTGAATAAAATGTAGTGACTGTGGGCGTGTGCCGGTGGTAGAGGTGGTGGTTGTTGGTGTGTGACTGTGGGCGTGTGCGGTGGGAGAAGTGGTGGTTGTTGGTGTGTGACGGTGGGTGTGGGTTGGTAGTGGAGGTGGTGGCTGTGGGCGTGTGACTGTGAGTGTGTGTTGCAGGGGGAGAATGTGTGTTGGTGTGGCTGGTGGTGGAGGTAGAGCTGTGGGGGTGTGTTGGTCGTGTGTTGTGTGGGGCTTGGTTGTTTTATTTGAGGATTTCTTTTGTTGTGTGTCAGTTTTTTTTTTTCAATTTGTTTCTCTTTGTGTTTTCTTGTTTTGTTTTTTATTTTTTTAGTTTAGAAGTTTGTTTTTCTTGGGGCTTTCATTTTTATACTGCTTTTGTTTTACTAGCTTTACAGTTTCTTTCTTGATCCATTTATTTGTTTAGCAAGCAATGGTTAAGACTAAAGAAGCGGGTTCATCAGCCTTGTGGGATAGGTAAGTCACAATCATATTTTGCAAACCTCTATCTTAAGGAGGTCGAGCTTGGAAATAGACTCACCACCTACTTTAATAAAAAAGAGTAGCAAAATATTACGAAAAAGTACAAGGAAATAACACAAAGGGACTACGATAGATTACAATTTAAGAACAAGTAGGATCAGTTGAAAAGGACTGGAAGTTATGGAAGGAACTAAAATGGGGATTCACGGGCTTGGGTTGAGATTCAATCAAACGGACTATTGATGCCTCAGAGAATTGGTGGACTGAGAAATTTGAGGTAATAACCAAAGCACTAAATACTTGTTTTTCCATTCTTTATTCCTCCAATCTGTTTTAAGTAATAAACTTTCCCACATATTACAGGCAGTGTCAGCCGCCAAGAAATTAAAATTAAGTAGCATGGAGTCGGACCTGAAGAAATTGGATTAGGGGTGTAAACGAATCGAACACTAACAAACAGAGCTCGTGTTCGTGTTTGGGTCGCTTGAAATTAAGTGTCTGAAATGGGCTTGTGTTCGTGTTTGGGTCATTTGAAATTAAGTGTGTCTAAAATGGGCTCATGTTCGAAATTGTTCGTGAAGTTACTGTTCGTGTTCGGTTTGATTTATTTGAAATAAATTTCAAAAGTTTGAAATGTTTAAAATGTTCAAATTGTTCAAACTGTTTGAATTATTTGAAATCTTATAAATTCATTTGTATTGTTCGAATTGTTTGAATTGTTCGAAATCTTTTAAAAGCTTAAACCTGTATGAAATTAATACATAAACATGTATGAATTACATCACAAATGCAGAATAGTCGAAGCACAGCTCACAATAAAACCATAATATCATATCTCATCCATAAAAAATTCAGATCTAAAGGCAATATGCGAGATTTTACTCCCAAAAACTTCAAAAACAAGGTTTCACTCAAAAAACTAAATAAACCTAAAAGAAATATAAGAAAAATTAAGCTAAGAGGTGAACCAAAAGATAAATATGAAATATTAAAGCAAAGATACTGAAAGATGACACCTCGGTAGCCTTACAAGAAAACAAGCAAAGATATCGAGCAACCAAGCATGGATATCGAGCAACCAAGCAAGAATACCGAGCAGTCGATCCAATGCCGAGTCGCCGACACGTCGAGAACAAATAAACTTTATCAAAGACAAACATAAGTAGAGATTAGAGAATGACACAAACGACAAGCCCTAACTTCTCATGGCCGAAAGCTTTGCACAATTTTCAGAGGACAAGGAAAAGAATCAGAAGAAGGGTAGGCCGCCAAAACCTAAAGCTTTCGAGAAGAGAAGGGGAGGCAAGTTGGGGTAAAGTGGCTTAGGGAAGGGAAGACGCTAAAAATTCTACATTTAATGATCTTTGTAATAGATTAGATACTAAGAAGGGTGAAAAATATATGCATAAACTAGCCAACATAAACTAGCCAAACAAATAAACTAGCCAAACAAAGAGAAAAGAAAAGTAAAGATTTAACTCAAGTAAAGTGTATAAAAGATAAAAATCAAGAAGCATTTTTCATAGAAAATGATATTCAACCTAGGTGGGTAAGTTTTTTTGATAAACTTTTTAATGAAGTTTCTGAAATTATGATCGACCTTTGTGATTTTAATATCGTTAATAATAATAAAACATTTTATTTTTACTGTCGCATTAGTAAAAAAGAAGTTGTGGAGATTTTAAAGAAAATCAAGGATGGAAAGTCTGTAAGACCTAATGATATCACAATTAAAGTGTGGAAATATTTAGGAGATTTGGGATTTTCTTGGCTTACTAAACTCTTTAATATTATTTTAAAAACTAAAAAGATGTCTAAGAAGTGGAGGAAGAGTATTTGATCCCCATTTTTAAGAATAAAGGGGATGCACAAGAGTATGCAAATTATAGATGAATTAAGTTGATGTGTCATACTTTAAAATTATGGGAGAGGGTAATTGAATATAGGTTAAGACGTTTTACAAAGATTTCTCATAATCAATTTGGATTTATGTCGGGCAAGTCTACTATGGAAGCTATACATTTATTGAGAGGTCTGATGGAGAAGTTCAGAGATAATAAGGAAAATCTACATTTGATTTTTATTGATTTAGAAAAAGCTTACGATAAGGTTCCAAGAGATATCCTTTGGAGAGTTCTTGAAAAGAAAGGTGTTGATATGACTTCTATTCAAGTCATTATAGATATGTATACAAGAGCTGTTACTTGTGTTCGAACTGAAGGAGGATTGACCAAATATTTTCCTATTTATGTTGGATTAAATCAAGAATTGGCTTTAAGCCCATATCTTTTTGCTTTATTTATGGATGGTCTTACTGGACAATTACAAAAGAATGTACCTTGATGTATGCTTTTTGCTGATGATATCCTTCTCGTGGATAAGACGAGAGAAAAAACCCAAGAAAAACTTGAATTATGGAGATCTACATTGGAGTCTAAAGGCCTTCATTTGAGTAGAACTAAAATTGAATACATGGAATGTAATTTTAGTAGTAATAGCTCTAGTGACAGAAGTGTAACTTTGGGTGATCACATTATTAAAAGGTGTGAACCATTTAGATATATTGGGTTTGTTGTTCAAAGCGATGGTGATATAAGTGAGAATGTTAATTGTAGAATTCAAGTCGGTTGGTTGAAGTGGAGTAATGCTTCGAGCCTTTTGTGTGATAGAAAAGTACCGCTTAAACTGAAATGAAAATCTTATAAGACGGTGGTGAGTCCTGCAATGCTCTATGGCGTTGAATGTTTCTTTAAAAGAGAAGCATAATACTAAGTTAAGTGTTGCCGAGATGAGAATGATTAGGTGGATGAGTGGCTTTACACTTAGAGACAAAATGCGAAATGAATATATCCGTGATAGGGTTGGTGTAGCTCCTGTGACAAATAAAATTAGAGAAAGTTGTCATAGATGGCTTGGTCACAGTAAATGTCGACCATCTGATGATCCGATTAGGAGAGTAGATGCTTTAGATTCAACTTTTGTTAAGAAAGGCATTGTTAAGAATCAAGAAAGGCAGAGGTAGACCTAGGAAGGCTTAGGCTTATTGTATAAAGCATGATCTTAACTTTTTAGAACTAAATGAAAAAATGACACTAAATAAAATGCAACAGAGAAAAAGTATTCATGTAGCCGACCCCACGTAGTGGGATTAAGGCTTTCTTTTTGTTGTTGTTGTTTATATATATATAGTATATTAATATATTATATTATTTATGTAACTTATATTATAAAAATATATAATATTTATACAACTAATATTATTTATAGAATTTAATTTTTTAAAATATTATAAATTTTTAGAATATAAAATTATTTTTAAAATATGATAACTTTTTATGTATAATATTTTAAACTATTTTATTTTTCGAACAATAACTATTCGAACACGATCCAACACATGATTGTTCGTGTTTGGTTTGTTCATAAACTGAATGAAAAAAATTATTCGTGTTCGTCTCATTTGCTTATCGAACGAATCGAACACGAATTCCGTGGCGAGCCGAACACGAAGTGTTCGCAAACATCGAGCTTTTTTGACAACCCAAACCGTATGTTTAGTGGGGTTGTTGTGACGGGCACGCATGCGTTCACCCTAAGTGAGCATGGGTTTACAAGCATACTAGAGGGCTTGGAGACAAGCAAGTAAGTGGGTCAAGTGAAGGCCCCACCGAAAACCCGAAGAAGCTGGAGTCAACATGACGGTCAAAGTGAAATACGGTAGAGAAAAGAAAAAAAAGTTATTTTCATCAGAAACACAATAACAAAACTGGTGGAAGCGTGCACAATTCAGGCTAGTACTTCAAAGGACGCCTCTATAGACACTTTCTTCGAGTTTTGTAAACATATCCTGAAGTTAGTTTGGATAACACGTTTTAATTGAACATCTTGAAGTTGCTAGAGGACCCGACCCTCAAACAGCTATTTATGTAAATGCCCCTTGAACTTCGGGTCAACTAATTGTTTTTTTTATGGACAATTGATTTTGTGGAATTATTGTTTAGTGGTTTTTTTGTTTTTTTTTTTCATTTGTTTCATGGGTTATTTGATTCGGATGTTTTTCTATCTAGCACAAACAATCAATATATTGTTTTGTAATTATTTTTGGTCATTATATATCTGTATTCAATTTACATATTCTTGTTAACATTGTTCGATTCGCGCTTATTACCTAAACAGAGCACTTCTATAGGACAGCGACTAAGTCCTATAAAAAAAATTGCGGTGTCTATGGTTTTATTGTACGAATACTATTACTCTCACGTCGATCGAACTTCTTGCATGACATTGACTTATATTGGTGATAAATGCATAGGTGAGCTACAAGGACACCTAGCAAGGTTCGGTAAAATGTTCCGTATGACAAAAGTCATATTTTTAGATTTTTCGATGAACTACATAGCCATCATGGACTCCACGGCTCCTCAGAAATGACAACAAGAGAGGTGTTCACAGAATGAATAAATGAGAATAGCGTGGAGCGATTCCAACATTCATCAAAGACAATTAGCAGGCATTTTTCAATGGGTTTGAAAACTCTTGTCAGTTAGTCAAATAACAAAATTAAGTCAAGTGATCCAACCTTCGAGATGACTCCAAACAAATATTACAAATGACCCGCGGTATATGTCATTCACTAAGGTAATTCTTTTTAACACATTACATTCAGACGACAAAATAAGTTGTGTGGCAATCATAGTTTTAACTAATCTGACAGAACTGTATTGAAGCGATTGACACAATTCACATGAATGCACGAATATCAAAGACTAAGAAGATGCATACATTGGAGTGTGGATCACCCATACAAAATATGATGGATGTATGTAACTTCAACACGTGCTGGACTTTTGCGATGACTAGTTGGGAAGACATTAAACATGATAGTCATATTTTTGCTTTTGTGATAAGAAAACAAAGGCACAGCTTCCTGCACCCACCTATAGGTTCGAAAAGATATCAACAACATTCGTTTTTTCTTTAGTTTATTACTAATTATGGTATTTTAGACAGGTAAATTTTACTTGGTCGATGTTGAATATCCTCTATAGATTGGGTATCTGAAGTCCTTTTCAGATATGAAATATCACATTCCTGATTTCGAAAGATCTAGCGTTGTTGCTCGTGTCAGGAAGAAAATATTTAACAAAAGGCACTACTCGTTACGCGACATAATTGTAAGAACAATTGGAGTGTAGAAGAAAAAATGGAACATACTACATGATATGTTGATGTATCAATTTCCAAAATAGGTGTTGATTGTAGTGGTCACGATGCCACTCCATAACTACATTTGACGACATCATTTTTAAGTTGATGTAAACTTCAACATGACTGACGATGAAAACTTACAGGTCCCCCCGGAAGCTATTGAATATCACGTAAGGCAATTTATACCATAGCCAGAAATGGAATCACTAGAAGGTTACACCCAAGATGGCAAAGGTGTTGCCAAAATGGCAGATTTGAGAGAGCGAACTATAGACATCATTGTTGAATGTTGATTGAACGACTATTGCTTATTTTATAAAGTCTATATTCATTTTATGTCACTTGTATTATTGATATTTTAGATATTTGAAGTTTTATGCTCTTTGTAATTGTTTTTTCTACTTTTTCAATTCCTTTTCGTACTTTTTTTTGGGTTTTGAGGTCCACGATGACACATTCGACTTATGGGCTTTCTGGATAGCCTAGTAGTTATTGTTGGTTGGTGTCACATGTGAAATCTTAATAAAAGCAACCAAGTTCCTCTTTTCTTTTGGTTGAGTTTTGGGGGTACTTTTGGTTGGTCTGTTTAGTTGATGTTGGTTGGTGTCATATGTAAAATCCTGATAAAGTCAACCAAACTCCTCTATTCTTTTTTATGCTTGGGTTTTTCAGATACTTCTGGATGGCATTTTTTTGGTGATATGCATACGAACTTGGTATTAAGTGAGCTAAAGGCAACCAAGAACTCTGGTTTTAGAACGTCTACCGTCTTCTTGTTATGACGGGTTCAGTGGGTTTGGTGTACTTAGTTTTCCTCGCGCCCGCACAAAACTTGAATTGATTACTGCTTTTATCAATTTTGAAAGTGTATGTTTATTTTTTATTCCATCGATTATTGATATTTTAGATATTGTAAGTTTTATATTGTTTGTAATTTTTTTCTCTATTTTTGATTCATTTCCATTTTTTTCTTTTTTTAGGTTTATGAGGTCCCTGATGAGACTTTCAACCTTGTGGGTTCTCTTGGATAGTCTATTAGTTGTTTTTGATCGGTGTCACATGTGAAATTCCAATAAAGATAACCAAGTTTCTCTCTTCTGTTCGATGCCAAGTTTTTTAGGTATTTCTAGATGGTCTTTTTTTTGGTGATATGCATATATAACACACGAGGTCGATATTAAGTGAGCTATAGACAACTAAAAATTCTTTATTTTACAAAGTCTATTTTCTTCTTATAGTGACAAATTCGTTAGTTGGTATACTGAGTTCTCTGAAACCTCACGTCTGCAAAAAACTATAAATAATTGCTTCTTTTAGAAATTTCAACTTTTGTTATGACTAATGGATTATCATTTGAATCATTCAGAAAAGATGAACTCTAAAATTTTAGGGACATCCCGATAAGTGCTCTGTCACTGCGGACTACAGACTTTCTTACTGATGTCACGTCGGGCACATAGCTACGAGAGAAAGTTCTACAGATGCCCGCGGTGGACAGACAGTTCGAAGAAGTGTGACTTCTTACGGTGGGGAAACAGTCCAGCATATTCTACTGCCAATACTGATCAGGGTTGGATGGTATCCCTAGAGAAAAAACGTGGTTTGTGGCATACACCGTCTAAATTTTAAAATTAATATTATCATATTATAAATTGTAATTTTAATAGTTTTTTTAGTACACCTGATACTCACTGTTATGTGAGGTGTGTATCTTATCTTTTATACTGTTCTGAAGAGATTTTTGCTTCTCAAATATCAGATATTATGATATGATAGTTCTGTTGCAAGCAACATTCCTGCACATGAGCAGAATGGTCATTCATCTAGAAACAGCTGCAAAATATCTATTTTCAAATAGCACAAACCAAACAGCCAATCAGCTTATCTGAATCAGCTGCTGAGCAGAAATTTATCTGGATCAACAGCTTATTAATAAGCTGCAGCTGCCACAAATAGACCCTTACCAATCAAGTTGAAACTTCAGTCTAAGACTCAAGCTAATTTTAAATGTTGGACTCCATATATGTAAATATGTCAATTTACTAACAGTTTTTCTCACACAACAAGCCATTAAAGTGGTGATAACATGAGGTCTCCCGTGCAATCAATCTGATGACAAAAGCTATCAAATATCATTGCTAAGACATTTTACTTCCTCTATTTCTCATAAATATGCAAATCTCCACCATCTACCTTTAATCTTCAATGATAATTATTTTTTGCCTTTGATTCAAACTACCATTTCTTTCATAAATCATCTATGTTTATTTTGTTTCATGCACAATCTCTAAGCAATTTGTCTTTGAGCAAGCAATAGAGCTATGTGTGTGTGTGGCGTCCTGTTTCAATTACCCGAGAAGAGGTAACAATGAGTCGGAAGAGGAAATAAAGAGTCGAACAGAGGGGAGGCGAAACGAAAGAAGTGAGAAGCCAAAGGGGTGACGTTCACTCAATAAATTGTCGTAGTCGACTTGCCTGTTATGTCAAGCAGGTTAGGGCAGCAATGCAATGCTTGCATGCAAAAAAAGGAAGCAAGAGGGAAGGGAAGCTCTATGCATTAGGGCACTCAATTATACCCTAGCTGACCTTTGTAGAAGAGAAGAGGAAGAAATAAGGAGAAGAGCGGCAGCGTGTGAGACTCGAGCATGGCGGAGGAGGCGACGTCAATGTCAAGTGGAGGAGGCTTCTGTGTCGAACAGAAGAGGAGTCGGTGTCGGTTTCAAACTACGATTGAAGGAGTTAAATAAGAAGACATTGTGGCTCTATAGAGAAGAAAATATTTGTGTACATAAGATGTACGCAGCGCTGCGTACAACAGGGGTTATTCAGGGCGTACAGGGGGATTATATCCGGGTTATACCCCCCTGTAACATCCGTGTAACTCCCTTGTAACCTCAGTGCAACTTATTTGTACCCATGAAACTACAGAAGTGCGGAACTCATTTGTAGGTTACAGGTAGTTTACAAAGAGGTTGCAGGGCAGTTACAGAGGGGTATAACCCCGATATAACCCCCCTATACCCCCTGAATAACTCATGGACGTACGCAGCGCTGTGTACATCTTATGTACGCAAATATTTTGCCTATAGAGGAGCTCTCATGTGATCTGGTTCTCGCGTGCAGAAGAAGACGATTCGAGTATCACACACAGAGAAGAAGATGGCTCGCATGCGGGTAAAGGGGGGTTCATTCAACTGAGATTAAGGGTAAGTTATTTATTTAAGTTATTAAATAAATTATATATATATATTATATTTAAACTTTAACATTTAAATGTTAGTTAAATGCATTGATTAAGGTGTTAAAGAAAGGTTGGGATTTTAATTTTAAATGTATTTTTTATATAAATTAATAATATTTAATATTATTTTTATTACAATAATCAAACTTAAAGTTTAAAGTATTGAAATGTTAATTAAAATATGCAATACAAACATAATCGATCATTAAATTAAAACATAAGTAAAGTGATAACTGAATATTTTAATTTTTCAATGTGATAATTTGATATAAATAATATAAATTAAGAGCAAGCAGGTCGTTTATCATCAAAGTGAATACTCATATTCTTTTATAATAGTAACATTTATTTTTTCACGACCAAATGTATTTATGCTTACTGTTATAGTACTGCATACCCATGATTTATGATTCTATTAAATTTTGTTCATATTGTCAGAATGACTTGTGTGCTCAACTTTGTTTAAATTATCGTAGAAATTAAATCTTGTACAATAATATGGACTAACACGCAAATGAGAATGAAATATTCATTAGTATATTTCATTAGTATAAAGTAATATTTTTATAATATGCTTGTATGTGCATGATAATGAGAGAACCCAAGTACACGTGCACGTATATAGAAAATGATATTGATATTGAAGTACCTTAATTGATATAAATTTTAAATGGTGCTCTTGCAAATATATTAATGAAAAATATAATCTGTTATTAATATAATAAGATTCATTGAAGAACATTATATCCTTAAGATATCAAATATTTATATTGATTTTTCAAATGCTTAACTGCATGCATATAATCATTAGTATTCACTGATTTCCCTTGTATTACTCTAATTTGGGAGCGTGAGTATTCAATCATTTTGGTTAACTCGAAATTATTTTAAACTAACTTTTTATGTCTAAATAATTTGTTAAAAGATGATTAAAAAGATAAAAATGTTTATGAAAGAAGTAGACAACCTGTAATAAAATAAATTTAATTATATTGTTTTAATTTATTTTATTTAACAGTTCTTTCATTTGTTAATAATTAGTTATAGAAAAAAAATAAATTTAATTCTCATCATCTGACTGTCTGTACATATCTTAGTTGATTCTAAGCCCCAACTAGGGTTGGGTTGTCACAAAAGTAATATCAGAGCAAATGTTAAAGATTAATTAATATAATCTTGATGAAAGAGCTAATAGGATAATTATAGGAAAATTTTAATAATAATAAAAAAATTTAAGTTAGTTCAAATTAATAATTATATTCATTTGAATACAGTGATAAACCCAAAATTATAAAAAGGAATCTGATAGAAAATGATGAAGTACAACCTACTATAAATGTGAACACAAATGTCTTGACATAGATAATGACGTTAATGACTCAGCTGATTCAAGAGCCCATATCGCAGAAAATCGAAAGCGATACAATCGCTATAGAAAAATAATTGAAAATATTTCAAGATTCACAATCACCATTGTTTAAGGGAGCTGAAGATTCAATTGAAGCAAAGAATTAGATGATGTGAATTGAGAAGATATTAAAAATTATGGTCTATCCGGGTGAAAGAAGTGTCATTAACTACGTTTATGTTGGATGAAAAAGCCAAAAGGTGGTGATGTGGGCAGCGTCAAGACAAGCTAGGAGGCATACCAAATATGATGGTCAGTTGAGAGAATTCATGGAGCTATTCAGAGAATGGTTTGTACCCCTATCCGCTAAAAGAAAGGTGCAAAACAGATTCATCAAGTTGGTGTCGGGAGTGAAGACAGTTGCGCAATGCGAAGAAGAATTCACTGTACTATCAAAGTATGCGCCACAATTAATCGCTACCAAAGAAGAAAAGTGTTATAAATTCCTTTCGGGAGTAAAAAATTCGATTAGAAAGTTGTTGGCGCCTTTGGGGATCGATGAATGTTCAATATTAGTGGAACGAGCTAGAAGAGTGAAAATCAATTATTAGCTTACTCAAAAGCGTAAGGAGGCGCATAAGATAAAGCATTGATAAAGGAGAACATGTTGACAAATCAAAAATATCCAATGGGAAAAAGTTTAAGTACAATTTGGGTGGATTTAGTATGACTCAGAGTACTGTATTCACATGTGACAAATACAGAAAACAAGATAAGAATAAATATTTGGCTCTAACACTTATAGTGTCTTCAGCCTGGTCATCTAGCAAGATATTGTCATCACTTGGGTAGAAGACCACTGAGGATCAGACATCAGGAGGAGCTCCTTCACATAAGACCAGGCTGACAACACCAGTAGAAGTGTTAGAGCCTATCAAATATTTATCCTTACGTTATCTTCCGCAATTAATTGCCAGTCATTACTTCTCCACTTCCTTTTTCTCTCTATTGCACTTCACATTATGTACTACCTCTTCTTATTGTTGTTACTACCTCAATTTACCAACCGTTCCCACAACCAAACTCACTACCTATATTTCTCACTTCAGACGACAGTGCATCTCCAGTTTTTAGAGTTGTTCACTTCCCATCACGGCATGCCCAGAAGCAAACAGAGAATTGGATTTTACAAATTAAAAGTTTAAGACTTTCTATGAATGATCTGATGATAATGCTGGAATTCATATTGAATGTATTAAAATCTACTGTATTTTATCACATGTTGATGAATTTAAGATGTTACTTATTTTGGGTATTTTGGGATTATAATTAGGATCCTGAGGCAAGTAAGAAAATTAGTTCATTAGCTTAATACAGTTCTTTCTTCTCTCAAAATTTTGTGAGTATGATGTAAGTGTATTCTTCATGTGGTGACAAGTCTTGATGATATTTTTTGAGAGACTAGTTTCCATATATCAGCTTGAAATTAGAATATTCTATAAGTGATTTATATATTTTGTTCTTATTTAATTTGTTTAGTGGATGAATGTTAATGCATATGAGAGTTTGTAAAGTCTCATATGTAATCAAATTTCATGTTCATAACGTAAGTTTCAATCATTCCAAGACTGCAAATATTACCACACCAAAATTATGTATCGAAGCACAGAATTTAGAATACCATTGTCTACTCATACGGAAAAATGCGGCCACTTACTTATTTTGCATCTAAAAAGAGATATCGATCAAAATAGAAGTTGGGGAACTATGAATTTGAATCTTTATATGCTTTTTTTTTTCCATTACATCCTATGTTTCATCACTTAATCCAGGACACTTGACTGTCCTATATCATCAAGTTTCGATTCACCTACATTAAAAAAAATAAACAAAAATGTTCTTCCAATGAGGTAAGGTCACCAAAGAAAATTTACCTCTTCATCAACTGGAACCAACTCTGAGATTGAGCAAGACCTTGATCTAGTAGGAGAATGTGCATCTTCAACGAGAAGCTGTGAATGATCATCAGACTCATCATACTACAGAAATCGTAAAAGGAATATATTAAGTAATAGTAGCTCTAATAGCATACAACTAATTCTGACGTTCACAGACTTCAGAATGCACCTTGTCGGATGATTTGACTCCCAGATCTGTCTCCTCTTCATCAGATTGAATACTTCGATTCCATGACTTCACTTGCTTAACTTGAATCAACTGGAGAATTAATAACAGGAAGACAAAAAAAATGCATTAAAAAAATTATTCATAGCTACGTAAACACCTGATAAAAATGAATCAAAAACAAACATAAGATGGCAATACTTTCAATATTTCTGGATCATTCCATGGTCCTTTATCTGATCTCAGACATCCTCCAATTTCACAAGTGCACGAACCACCAAGGAAATTAGGAAGTTGGCTATAGTGACATATAGTGTATGAAAGAACCCATGATTAGGGGCAAAAGGAAACTTCGTACTCCAAATGAAAATAAATTGAAGTTTGTATAATGAACAAAAATAAAACCTAATGTCAATCAACTCGCACAGTGTTTGTTGGTATGCATTTCCTAAAACCTGCAAACGATAAATTTAACAAGTTAACATTACCATGTACCTATAATTATTTTGAAATGGTGCAAAGATTGCAGAGATTATTCCCACCTCGATTTTTGCTGATGTCCTTGGATCAATAAAACCTTTTAAGGCATTCCATAGCAATCTAAAACCGTGGCCAGCATTAACAATGAACATCTTATTCAATATCTGCACAAAAGCACTAACATCAACATGGAAGCGAAGCAGTTTAGACAAGGATCTTCTTAGGCATACAGAAAACTTGTTACCTCAGGATAGTTATTGCTATCGATTTTATTGATCCGTATGACAATATCCTGAACTAAGTTAATCAATTTCCCAACATACATCCAGCTCTGCATTTCAATTTATCTACTCAATGATAAAATATAAGCATGGATGGAAGTTATATGAAGAATCATATCAAAATAACAAAATTAATTAAAGCACAACATACCAAACCTTCAACATCTAAAATTGTTGTCATAGTATCAATTTGTTTTCTTGCTGCAATTGAACATGCTGGCCATTTGTCCCGGTAGATCTTCTCTAAACTCTGGACATGATATTTTAATAACCTTTCTACCGTAGTGACCGTCAAAAGTTTACTAAGATCGACTTTTCCAAGTTTTTCAATGTATACTGGCCTGCCCTCTTTGTCCACACCATGAAAACCATGCGGATAGTAAGAGCGAACCTCTTCTAATTCAGTAAACACAAAGTCCTAAATTTACATTAAATAATTACTTCTTAATGCAAGCAATAAAACAGAAAAAAATACCCAACTAAAACGAAATCACTTATGCAGTTTTTGGTACAAATTTAACTTTTCGTTCAACCATTTCACTCCTACAAAGTCCATGAAAAGGTACAAGTCTTAAAGGAAGAAGTCTATAAGCACTAAAAGTTTAAATTATTACGCTATTCAATAGTCATACTTCATGATTCAATAATAAGCTCTCCCAAACTAATAGTAAATGTCCAATGAGTATAAAAGCAAAAAATAAATATAATGAAATCTAATTGTAACCAAAATATCATGGAACTATGAGTTTGTTTGGTTAAATGTTCTAGGAATAGCAAAATTTAAATGAATAATTCTCAATGTTTCAGACAGCATTGCCATCTAGCAACTCAGCTGTTCAGTTCAGTGCTATCTTACTGAAACAATATTATATTATATAGAAAAATTAGTGTTATTATAATCTCTCATTCATTTGGTTCAAGATAATCTAACATCTACATTCTAGCAAATTTAAGGTGTATCAAGATTGTATCACAAGAGAACTTAAACGTCACAAACGAGTAGAAATTTGCTAATACTATAATATAGCAACTTTTAATGAACCAAATGTAATAATCGGAAAAATAAAGTAAAATAAAAGGAAATTTAATGGGTTAGTTTCAATTTGAAGGAATTAACTGTTTCGACGTTTTCATTTTAAGGAGCAGAGTGTCTCACTAGAAGCAAAGAAATGAATCGGACGAGCGAACCAAAGGCGAAACTAAAAGAGAAGAACATGAAATAGCAGTCGTGCGTTTCTCTTACCAGATATTCGGTGCAGAGCAACGAGACTCAAAAATAGGAAGAATAAGAGGAAGAAGAGGAAGTGGTGATGGCAAAACGTTAGCCAAGGTTCGCGCGAGAGACAAAGCTATAAAGAAGGATTGAACGAGCTATTGACGATGTAAGTGCTAGTTTGTCTACTTCAAGGAAGCAGAGGCGGTGGTGTTAAGCTAAAGAAGTAGTTGTGCGCATCATGTGCGAAGGAAGAAGCAATAGAGTCGCATGTTGGAGTGTCGAATAGAGTCAAACAACAATGGAAAAAGGAAGTTGGGTATTAATTGAATGTACGAGAAGAGAAAGGCAGAAATGAGGGAGGGAGGAAGCTTTCCTTGCTACCAGCCCAAGATTTCAAATTTTGCTCCCTTGCATGAATTTAGGCTGAACAAGGGTTTAAGATACGCTTAGGTTATGTTTTCTTAATTTTATATATATATATATATATATATTTGGCAAAAGGTGGTAATATATTGATCAAAAGGTGTTATTTACAATTCTAATATGGGAACATCCAAACTGTCCCCACGCAAAAAAAAAAGTAGGGGGGGGGGCAAGAATTTTAATTTTTTTTTTTTTGCTCTAGAAAATTATATCCATCAACCACTGGTAAGTTGCACCAGCAATTTTAAGCTCGAATAGCATTACATTATAGCAAAACACACCTCCCCTGTGATGAACACAATCTTCTCAGTGCCATCCAAATGCATCTTTATCCGATGGTAACCTAAGAAAACATCAAGGAAACTCATGAAGGAGTGCCGAACCGTAGAGTCCACAAGTGCATTAATTCAAGGTAGAGGGTAGTTATCTTTCGAGTAGGTTACATTCAGTTTGGTGAAATCGACACACATTAGTCATTTTCTATTCTCTTCCAAATCACCACGACATCGTCTTCCAATCTAGGTAGTACAACTCTTTAATGCATCCTTCTTTCGGAAGCTTCTGAACTTCTTTGTTGATCAGCTTGGCTAGGGATAGAGCCTTTGATCTCATTTTTTGCTTTATAGGTCAAACTGAAGGGTCGACGTTGAGGCAATGGCAAGCCAAATCCATGAAAACTCATGGCATTTCTTCGACTGATCAGGCAAAGATGTCACAGTACTCCCCGGGGGTCCAAGCGAAATCCTCTTTATAATCGGCATCAAAAGCTACACTAAGTCAAAAAGAATTAAATTTATAATTGGGGTCGGCGGAGATTTCTAAGCCACTCCCTAGCTGTGTATCCAACTCCAACAGTTCGCGAAGTATGCTACTAACGACCAGCAGGTAGCAAGTGTGTGACTTCTCTAAGTCTCCCCATACCATGACTGTATCATGACGTGATATGTTGAGAATATTGCCTTCAAGTTGTTCCGTAAAGGCCAACTAATGATAGGAATGTATGTCACAGTTGACTCAACAACGATGAAATCAGCCAAGGCATTGAATTGTTTGTCACCCCTCCTTAGGTAATAGGAAGTGCAAGGAACTAGAGGGTCTCTTTCCTCTCCCTGGAGAAACCGTATACATTCTAAGATGGAAGAGGACTACATTGAACTCACCAAAACGCCTTCCGAAAAAACGGTTGTTACTCTAGCTTATAAAGCCTTTTTTGAACTTACGGGCAATGATTTTGCTTGCCTTAAGAAGCTCCAGCTTCATCTGCGGGCGCATTTCTTTTCATGAGGACTTCTCCATTATGTCATTCCCACCTGTATGTGGCTCGCTAGAAGGGGCTTAACCGAGTATACCAACTGACCATGAGGATGCTCGTAAGCTGAATACAAAAACCAATCTTTTTCTAATTGTTTCCTGTTTTGCAAGATTAAATCCATTATGGAGTCCTAGGTTATTACCATACCCAGTTTCAGCAATAAGGCATCCAAGAAGCTTGCAAGGTGTCGAAGGCTAACATAGCTCTGTCGTGTTGTTTTTGTTACATTGTGCATCACTGTTGGCAGGCCCACGATGCCAAAGTGCACAATAGACCTCAAGGCACACCTACCATTATCGCATCCATGATTCTCGAGGCACTCACAAAGACTCGCCTGCATCATTTCTAGGAGCAGTGGGAAGCTAGTCAAATTGCCAATTCGGTCCACTCTTTTGGCATCCTGCCAACGAAACCCTCCTACCTTCTAGGATCGTGGCCATGGGAGCCATTTTTCGGGACAAGCAAGGCTTAGTTATCATAGCAACCGATCAACAATTGCAACATTCGGATAGCACCCAAGTTGAGTTACAAGCCATCTGATCTCCCAACATGCTTGTCTACCTTGGATGTTTGAATGTAAGGGCCTCATTATTCAAGAAGACAACACTAATGTCAACAGGTTTTGGCCATCGACTTCAAGGAAGAAACTTTGGCAGAGCGAGCCGCAACATTATCATGAATTTTGTTTTCTTACATCCTTCAAGCAAGACAGTTTTTGTCACATTGCTAAAAATAGTAACAGGGCTGCTTTTCTTTTTTGTGTTGAGCATGTTTTTTGTGGTTCTTTTATTTTGATGTTAGATGATAATAAGGAACTCTCTACCATACTTGTAGATAGTATGTCTCTCTTTTGTACATCACAGATGCATACTTGTATAGTTGTTGTAATTTTTTTATTAATTAATACAAATATATAGTTTCACAAAGAAACCGTATAAGGGTCCGGGCGTAGTTGTGAGACAAGTGGTTCCAAAACTCATTTTATCAAATACTGATTTAAATAAGATGTTTACTGAGTGCCGATGTGAACAAGAATGCTCCCTATTTGAATGTTTCCAATGAAGGCCATAATGACATCATATAGTTATAGAGGTCGTCCTTAGTAGGCAAGTCTTCATCGGTAAACGTGTTACGTGAATGTTGTGCGACTGGTAATAAGGATAAGGTAGCCACATATATCTTGTCCAACCAGTCTTTTTAGACTTTTTTGTCGTGAGGCATCAACCTCATCTCCTCTCAGGATGGGTGGAACGACTCCTACGATGAGGATCGCATGAGCCAGAACCAGCCCACCTTGCCCATCTGTCGTCGGAGCCTTTCTTGGTTGTTGGTCGACTACACCGATTGCAATGAACTCCTTCAACTTTCAGGCTCGAATCAACTCATAAATTAGGGTCTGAAGGTGTCGAAATTTTTTTGAGTAGTGCCCGTAGTCACAATGGTAGGCAGAATATTTGTTTGGATTACGGGCATATCCCTCGGCCTTCAAAGGGGCAAGTTTTAGGTAGTTGTCCTTATTTTGGATGACCTCAACTTCCGCCATCCAAAGTCTTATCGAAGTCGAATAAGGGAAGCATGAGTCGGTGGCGGTGATCTTCCTAGTTAGTATTCCGCTCACTATTTTCGATACTGTGTCTTCCTCTGGTTTTGTCGTGATGCCTTTCCAGGGTGTATGTCTCCCGATAAGATTAGGGATGATCATCTTCGTTCTAAGGACATGTTGATAGTAGTGTTGGCCAATGGTTAACAAATTTTAGTGGCCTCTCCAGTGTCTTCGGTCATTGTAGTCCTAAAGCGTATCGAAAAGGACCTTATCTCAGCCGTTGAGCGAGGGTCGCATGTGCACAGTAGGCTCCAAATCTCGTACTTCCAATATTTCCCTCTGAAATTGGGTTATAAATGAGCGAAACGATTCTCCTTGCTCCTGCCACAACTTTAACAATGTCTAGAATATTTTGAGACTTTTGTGCACTAGCAAATTGTGTCATGAACATCTTTTTGAATTCTATAGGTGGCTGGCTATTGAACCTCACGAGCGCAAACTCCTTTAGAGTCATAAAAAGAGTCCACACTTTATTGCTTTGTTCACCCTTAATAAGCAAACCATCAACTCAAAGGAGGTGACATGACTGGTTGGATCAGTCTTCCCTCAGTAAGATTCTAGAGTTGGGATAATGAATCGTTCAGAAAGTTTAGCAATTGAGATTTGTCAAGAGAAAGCAATATCAGGGGCCGGTCATCGTGTGTTTATGCACCTTTGCCTGTCTCAGTTTTGAGGTGCAGATCCGGCACTGTTTGGATGATAAGTCTCATTGCTCACGCTTGGAATCAGAGCAGATGATCTTTCTTCATTTAGGCCAAATATCCAACGTGTGGAAACAACCGGCTAGGGTATCAAATTCGCTCCTTGCTAAAGCGTCTCATTGATCATCTCCCTCATCAAATCCTTAAGTTCCTAGATCTGTTTGATCATGAAATTTCTGGAAATCTCTAGTGCAATCAATGTTGTTTGCACTATCACGACTATTTTTTTCCTCTTGTGTTGTTCATCTTCTCATTTGTGTCATGATCCCACGCTCACCATATCTTTTAGGATGTTGAACACAGATTTATTCTTGAATCGTGCCCAAAATATAATATACATGCTAAAGAGTAGAAAATAAGGGCCCTTTTTTGAGAAAAAGCAAAATGAATATCAGAGAGTTGACAGACAAAGATTAATTAATTGAGGAATAAGAATTAGAGAATCTTCTCTTTTTTTTGCACAATGCTTCCTATGTATAGGAGTTGACCATCCCGAAAGGACACTTCATATCATTTAAATGAAAAATCCTACTGAGAGGTCTTGGGTGGGACACTATACAATTTCAACTCAAACACTCTCTTGTAGTAGTAACACTTGAGAAACAATGTCTTTGTGAAGCAATGGGTCCCTTTCTACCTCTGTCACGAGATTCTAGACACTTGAGCCATCCACCCCCACTTTGAGTTGCCCGATCATGATTCTTAGTCCTAACCGTGTTGATATCAGGTGCCACCCCCTGGCCGACTAATTCTTTTGACCTTTTGATCTATCAGCTAGTTTGGTAAGTACAACCTACATCAACCATCCATGCATAGGTCGTAATCGCTCGGATTTGTGGTTCGCTCGGTTATAGATCAGTCGCACTTAAGTGCCAGTGACCCACATTCTTCATTGGCTCCTTAATGCCTGTCAATCACCCTTTAGCGTCTCTTGCGGTGACCCCTGGGTCGCTCAAAGACGTCATCCCTGGGAAGCTAACTTTTTGTATGTGCAGTTAGGGATTAATAATACCAGTTAACAAATAAACCTAAACTAGCAACATATTGAATATATTGCTTTATTTCTACTGATAATCTTAAAAACCCAGTTTTTTTTTATTTTAGTATTCATTTATAAGTCATGCATTTACAACAAACCATGAGAATTATAAAGAGTGTATCAGAGGAATGAAAAGCTATACAGAATAAAAGGAAACTTGATAAGGGAGTTATCAAATATTACACGCAAGATAGAATCTGCACCAAAGTCTGCCCTCCACTGGAGCATTTCTGTCCACATATGGATTGTTTTTTCTAAATTAAAACCTCTAGCTTTCAAAAACCTGTAAAAAAAAAATACAAGTTCATTAAAAGAGTTCGATTTTGGAAAGCAAACTTTCAACAAGTAAGAAAAAGCTAGGCGACAGCAATGAGCCCCTGGCAAGATCAAGGCTGAACTTTATGGTTTTTCATAAAAATTAAGGAACCGGAATCCACTCCAAACCGCATATGTGCAAATAATTGGATAAACACAAAAAAGCATGTCAGGCTAGTGGCTTTTACAATAATTTTATATACCGTTCACTCGAGGAAACGGGCAACACGCAACAAAATACGCAAGTCAAAAGAAGATATTATGAATAGAGCAAAGTATTCAGGAGAACGAGAGAATAAATCGCAAAAATTACAACAACAACAACATGGCAAATTCAACAATATTGCGATTTCAAAGGCTAAGCCCCTAGATTCAGAAAAAGCATCAGTGAATATCCTCTAAATGCTCGAACCGTAATATAAATAGCAGCGGGAGTAAATGTGTAACCTCCTCATGGTGTAGTAATCATCATACTGCGGTGGAAGCAGATCTCTTTCCATCAGTGCCCGCCGAAACTCCCTAACCGATCTCTCCTCCTCCAAATCCCTCGACCTTCGATCCGCCAGCGACCGGAAATTATCCGGCCTTCGAACCCTCACCATTCGCTGCCTCATCGTCGACGAAGGTGCCGGCATGGTCAGCTACTCTGATCGATCCCGAGATGACCGATATGAGGATAGCCTGAAGCTTATAATCAAAACGGGAGATAAACGACAATGGTTTTAGCTATCAATCTGAGATTTCCAAGTGGCGTACGGAGAACTGATTCCTCCAATTTATGTACGTTTGTTCTTACAAATTCCGATCCCCTCGAAGGCCAAAAACGGCGAAAAATATTAGATGAGTAAAGTGATTAGTCAATGAAATCACTCCATCAATAATATTCTCTCCCAGATATGTTTTATATATTATTCATGTGTTATTGTGTCATGAGAATATTTCTGATATTATAATAACACAATAACACATCAATAATACATGAATAACACATCAATAACACACAATAACACATGAATTAACATATCTAATACACTTTACGGGGAAAAATATTCTTCCGTGTTACTGTGCAGTTTTTTCTCTGTCGAGAATATTTCCTGTGTTATTTAGGTGTTATTGTGTGTTATTCATGTGTTATTTTGTTCTGAGAATATTCTTGGTGTTATAATAACACAAAAATACGTCAATAACACATCAATAACACACAATAACACATGAATAACACATCAATAACGCGGGAGAGAATGTTCCCCGTGTTCGCGTGAGGTGTCGTGGCGTGATTTTATTGACTACGTCCGTTACTTCTACGTACATAGTACTACTGATATAATATTTTTTTCAAAAATAGAGGTGGGTTTAGACGGCGGGTAGCCTCTAAAGTGCATTCCCTTTAAAGAAAGCATCGACTTGATTCCAACGGAATTTCCAAGCTGAATTTGTCTCATCGCAGTTTACATTGCCCGTCGGTGGAGCATCCAAATAAAAAATTGCGCCGGGTTTGAAATGTGATTGGAAATGTTTATTAAATGCGAAAAAACAAGAAGTTGGACCTGTGAGGCTTCTAGAATCATTGAGAGCTTGAAAAAATAAGTCTTTATTTCGAAGAATTTAAGAGTTTACTTTATCAATTTTTAATTCGTATCTTTTTTAAAATGTAATACTTAATACTATATATTTATTTGATTTAAATTAACTCTTTCACCATCATAAACAGAATGAAAAACAATATATAGATAAATATAAGAGAAAAAAAGCTTACCAGTGAGAACGAATTGAGATTTTTTTTTTTTTTGAAATAATCTGAATCAAAAAATTTTAATATTATCTATTGATTTACATAAAAAATATATATTGTATATTTTTCTAATATTTATTTTTCTTTATACCACTAAGTGGGGTCGACTGCATGAATCTTTTTTCTCCATTGCATCCTATTGTCAAAACCTCTATTTTTTATAAATAATGTAAATTTTATTACAATTCTATAATGTAAATTTTGATAATATTTTCAAATTAATTAATTTAATTTCAAATGTGTGAAATATTTCATTTATTGTATATACCTTATATTTTAATAAAATTATCAATTTTAAAATTCTACTTAACTTAAATATTCGTTTGAACTAAAATATATGTTACAGTCGATGAGAGCAAATTTGATTGTTGATCATTATTTTCATATATGAGTAATCAATGTTTTATTTTCATATATGAGTAATCAATGTTGTATGACCAAGTTCAGCCAAACCTAGCCTGAATTAGAAGTGTACATCAAAAACATGATCAAATTCAAGCTTAATTGAAATATCACAAAATTATTCCAAATGATCAGATACATTATTCGAAGAATAATAAGCTACCACGAAGGATAAATATGTTACCTTAAAATGGATCTAATCACTCAAAGAGCCAAAATCTTCAAGATTTATTGATATATAGAACCAAGAGTTTTCCTCCACCTAATGGGTGTAATGTAGGATTTATTTGATTCCAGAGCCGATATCCTCACAATGGGAAGATCTTATAGTTAATTACATCTTAGGACTTGTGGTTCCCTAGAATATTCTTAATTAATGTATGGCATGCATTGTACCCAAATGTCAGTGACATTAGTGTTTAGGGCTCAGATTGATAAACTCTGGATTTTAGAAATAATTTGAGTGGATATACAAGATTGGTAAAGTTTGATTTGCATTGACTCACTTGAGCTAAATACTTGAATTAGTTTTAATTTTATTTGAAGGTTTGATTTAAATTGATTTGAGTTTGTATTTAAGAAATGTACATTGCTTGTTTGAAGTGCATTTAAAGTTTTTGAAGTTTATTTGAAGATACTTTTCTTAGTTTGAGAGTTTTTAAGTTTGTTTATTGTATGTTTGTTTGTTTTACTTGTTCAAAGTGTATTAGGTTATTTGAAATTTATTCTTATTATTCTTGAAAATTATTTGTTCTTTTTAAGGTTGTTTCAATTCATTTAGATGTTATTTAAGGTTGATTTGAGGTGCTTAAAGCTTATCTTCTAATTGTTTGATATGTGTTTTAAAGGTTATTGGGCTTGTTTAAAGTTTATTAAAAGTGGTTAAGGTTTTTTGAATTTTGTTAAAGTTGGTTGTTATTTGTTAAAGTTTGTTAAAGTTTATTACGGTTTTTTTAAGGTTAGTTAAATATTAAAGTTAATTAGAGCCTGGTCAAGGTTGATTAAAAATTGTTAAAGTTGATGAAGTTTGATTAAAATTTATTAAAAAAGGTTAAAAGTTGTTAAAATTTGGTTAAGATTTGTTAAAACTTTGTTAAAGTTAATTAGAGTTTGTTTAAGACTAATTTAAAATTTATTAAAGTTGATGTAGTTCATTTAAGGTTTATTAAAAATTATTAAGTTTGATGAAACTTGGTTAAGGTTTTTTAATTTTGGGTTTGAGGTTTAAATTTAGAAGCTTGAAGATTTGAGATCTTGAAATTGTAGGGTTGCATTTTGATGGTGACTGAGACTGCTACAGTGCCTAACACTTTGGTACACCCTAATTCTAAGTGCAGAGGTCTTTACATAAGTATACATATCGTTCAAGTAATATCGAATATTTTAGTTCAAAAAATCGATCCCACAGGGAGTGCCTTAATTAACATAAGAGAAGTTATAGCCTAATAAAATTGGTCTTAGCTTGAAAATAAAGTTCGGTTTAGGTTGTTCTAACTAGTCTTACTAAATTCTAGCAAACTACTATTGAAGGTTTACTCCTACAGAAATCCTACTAAATATTTTTGAATTTGGAAAAATTCAAGATACAGAAGCTACCCTTCCTTGCAATGATATAAGTAGTGTGTATGAAAATGAATACGTTAAATTGTAACTATGGCTAGTGACAAATAGGAGTAATTTTCTTCTTTACCCTCTCCCGAGTGCATAAAGAAGTTTGGTTAAATTGGTTTTAATTTATTAAACCCCAATTTGAACTCATCAAAGATGATTTCTCTATCCATTTGCATCGCCTAATAGTTTTCTTTTGCTTCATAATTTGATGTGATCTTTCTAGTTGTTCATATAATAGTTCTCCCAAGTCATTATGGGTTCACAATAAATTTTAACATATAAGTTGGCCAGAATGATAAGTAAATGAAATGCAAAAGGAAAACCATCACATTAAAGAGTAAAAATCCATTTTAAAAGCATTTTAATATCCCTACACAACCTACTTATTCATCACAACGGGAAAGGTAAGAAAAAAAAAACTACTCACAAAGCCTGGAAAAATTACCACAAAACCTCTTTAAAACAAGACAAATCCACTAGAATTTTGTTTATAAAAAAAATACAATACAAAAGAGTACATAATACTTAGCTTTTTCCTTTCACAAAGTGCTGGAAATTCCTCCTCGAATGAACTCTCAATCCTTGCTACTTTGTTGAATATGCTCTACAATTTTCCCTCAAATTTGTCACCAAACTTTCAATAAAATGCAAACTATCTTCCCCTACAACAAAAATTTGACTCTAGTCTTTTCATGGACTTCCCAAGTGTTCAAAAGTACTCCTCATACTCCAAGTAACCTCCTATAATGTCTCCATAACTCCCCAAGTCGTGGAAGAAAAACTGCAGAAAATTGCCCAGTAGTTACTGGCGTCTTGGCGCCAATGGACTGATGCCTAGGCACCTATCTATCTGGTCGGGTAAGCATTGACACTTAGATTCCCAAGTAGATGGCGCCAAGGCGCATGGTAAGAGCACTTTGGCACCAAATGGTTGACACCTAGGCACCAATCACTCGAGTTCAAAATGCTCCATATCAGCTCCACTTCGCTCCATTTCTTCTCCACTTTGTTCCACTTCTACTACTTGTTGTACCTGCAAGAAAAAAAAATACCTTTCTTTAAATTGAAATTTCATCCATAAAAATGTACAAAATAAAAATGAAATTAAGCATGCTTTTGTGCACATCAAAATCCCCCAAACTTAAACGTATTTGTCCTCAAGTAACACTAGAATTTTAAAATCAAATATATTAATTTAAGGAAGTGGTTCTAATTAAAATTATCAACATTTTTTCCTCAAGAGAACTTATAGTATAAATTTAAATTTACTCTAGCAAATAAGTCCTATCCTAAGGTAAAACTAAACTTTTCATTTAACTATGAAAACTTGATTTTCTATTCAATTCACAAAGCAGTTAATAAATGTTAACTAAAGTAACTTAAATTTTAGAAAAAGAAAAGAATTTAAGCAATTCAATTTAAAAAGAATTACAAATACACTTTTATTACACATAAGCTTAGGAATGTAATAATGCTTCAACTTTAAAAAGAATCTTATGAAACCAATATTTGATTAGGCTCCTCCTCAAGATTCTCCTCACTCAATACTTTTCTTTTAATCATTTTTTTTTCTTTCTTTAGGATGTATATGTCAATCCTTAGCACTATTTTTAAGAGAATTACTATATCTAGATAGACTTTTAATAATTTTGAATTTCGCTATCAACTTCCTAAAGTGATGCCTATCACATTTCTTTACTTAAATATGTAATAATTAAAATTATGACTTAGATAGATGCTTAATTCTTATGAAGTATATATCTTAGTATACCTAGTTAAACAATTATATAACTCTTTGAAATAATAAATAGTGAAATTATTCTCTACAAGTTAAGCTACAAGTTAACTATAGACAAGCCTAACATTATTTACATAGAATTTAAATTAAAGATATTATATTTTTGTGCTCCAAAAATTGCTACAATTTTCAAATTAACCCCATAGACCTCATATTTTTTTAAAACATAAAAATTTAAAATACAGGTAACTGAGGACAAATAAATTTAAGCTTTTAAAAAGATTTTTCTCCCCCTCTCCCCCAACCCATTTTTAACATATATAGCAATGTAAACAAGCATATAAGCAGGGAGAATATAGAATTAAAATACCTTCTATCACCTATGTCTTTCATAAAAATTTATAGGTATAAACAGAAAAGACAAGTATAGAGTAGCAAGTGTAAATCACAGCTCAGCATGTTTAACATTAAACTACCTCAGAAAAAGTTAAACTATTCCAACAGATTGGTATAAAGAAAGGTCCACGACAATAATTATATACTGTCCAAGGTAAACCCAATAACAACACCAAGAAATAGCAAATAAATTTCAGTACAACCACAAAACAAAAAAATAAATATATGTGTAGTGCATCCACAAAGCAAATGAATACATCTACAAATAGAAAATTAAATCTATTCATCCTCCTCCTCATCATTACCAGAGTCCTCATCCATCTGCTAACTATGAACATATATCCGATACAAGGTTATATAAGAAATCATATTGTATCTTCTTCACCTAAACATTGATTCTTCTTATACATTTCTACTTTAGCTGCTTGAAACTTGGCACTATGATCAAATTGATTTTTGTATTGCCCATCCAAGTATGAGCAATGTTTAGCCAATCAATACACCTTGTCATCTAAAATATTAATATCATTCTCTATTATTTTGAATTTTTGTTCAAATACAACCCTTAAAGGAGTAGGTTGTGGGAGATAAGAAGTAGCAAAGCTAAACTGTCCTATATCTAACCCTTTTCAAAAATCTACATGCCCCCTATATAACTCAATTTTTAATGCAGAGATTGGCTTTAATGGTTGAAGAATCTCCTCACCACTAATAGTAGCAACTTCTACATGCTAGCAAAAGGAAAAGATAACAGACTGATGCCCCAAACTGTGAGTTGAGCCTCTAGCAATTGATTCTATAATAGAATGATGAATGATGGAACCTATAAGATTGTCATTTTGGATACAATAAGGCTCGATCGATGGATAATTTACTAGCATTGGTAAAAGAAAAGCATTTAGTTGAAATGAAAAAATGACAAGCCTTAGATATCTCATTTAACTTGGAAGCAGTAAATCTGATCCGAACTCCCTCACTCCACACAATCTTAATCAAATCAAAACCCTCACAAATCTAAATATCAACAAACAACTGCCAACAATCCACACCACAAAAAATAACAAACACAGCACACTAAAAACAAACATAAACTTAGGTTGCCTCATAATACAACTAAAATATATAGCATTTATGTACACATTTTTATACTTATTTTTAAAAACATGTGCCTTAATGGAAGTTATTTGTGTGCTTCTCTTTAAAGTAAAGTTAAATGGATGAAAATGGTGAAAGGAGTGAAAAAGGATCAAATTTTGAGAAAAAATGAAGAAGATGTGCAAAAAAACTGTGGTGCCTAAGCGCCTGGGACTGACGCTTAAGCATCAGGATAACAGAGAAGGTCGTGCCTAAGTGTCGCATACCTCTCGCTCAAGCGCCAGAGGTAGCTATTTGTTGATTCAATGAATTTAGATGAATTTTGTAAGGAATATTTGAAGCAACTCTTGGTGAAAAATGTGTTTTATGGTTAATGGACATGAAAATACATTCAAATGGCTTTTGAAAGGAGGCAACTCTTGGAAGATTCATTGAATGTGGACATATTTTGAAGAGCCACTAAAGCACCTTTTGAAAAATTATAAAAGAAGACTTGAATTGAATGATTGAGAAGTCTCAATTAGCCACTGATGCCTCTCTCTCATAGATTAATTAGGATACTTTTAGATAGAAGAAATGGAGAAGTTATAGTGTGTTAGTAGAGAGTATTGTAAGAGAAAGGAAGAGAAGAGATTCAAAAGAAATTCAAGAGTCTGGTGGAGAGGAATTTGAGATATGTTTTTATCTTTGTGACTACATTTTATTTTAATTTAGACTTCTTCTGTGTTTAACTTAAGTGTGGTTGTGTTTTCTTCATGAATTCTAAGTAGTTGTCTTTATCTTTTTCTTTAAAATGATAAGTAAGTAAGTGTTGGATAGAAGTTGTGTGAATTAATAATATTTAATGTTGAAATAAGTTGAGATGATTTTAAATATTGTACTTCATTTACTTCTTAATTTGGTCAATTAAGATCTTAATATTTGCTGTGAGAACATGTGAGATCCAAGATGATATTGTATTAGTCAACGAATGGTAAGAATCACATGAGATTGTATGGATGAGACTGTAATTCATATGGTTGAGTGTGTTGAGTGTAAATAAATAAGGAATAAGGAAATAAACTTTGAAGGGTATAGATTTAGAAGACTTTAGAGTGACGAGCTAAAGCCCTAATTTGGTTTATTGTTTTAGGTTTTGATACGAGATGTTAGCCCTCAAGTGGGGGAGATGATGGAACTCTAGAGTGAGAGCTAGTATCTTTCCTACGTAGTCCATCTTCAAGACTATTCAAACATTAAATTAGCCAATGTTATTTATAACATATGTAGTAAGGGTAAACAGTATTATTACTCTTATTTGACACAACACAATTTGAATATTTTCACAACAAAATTCTTATACTTGTTACTGGTTCATGATAAGAAAAAATATATTTTATTTATATTGCCTTCATCTTATAGATATCTTGTTAAAATTAGTTGTTTGTTTACTTTATTTTCAATTATCAAAAATTACAAAAAAGAATCAAACTTTCATTCCTATTATAGTATCTATAGTTTGAGAAAGAATATTTTGTAAAGTAGAATTTGTTATCTAATTTCTTCAGACTTAAAAGATTGTAATTCTCCCTGTGGGTTCAATATTCGAGGCTTAATCAAAAAGTCTTATATTACTTGATAACAATACTTATACTTGTGTAGTATCCCAATATTTAAATATAATAATTACACTCTTATTTACTTCAGAGTCAAGTTTTTGGCGTCATTGTAAAGTAAGAAATATAAGGAAAATTGAGAATATAACCACATACTTCGTAGTACTGTCATAAAAGATCGTGACCAAGTGTTTTGTGTCATTGTTGGGGATCAAGTTTTTTTGCTACTGTAGTCGGGGAGAATAAAAAAAATTTAAAGGAATTATTTAAAAAAACAAATTTCTATTTTTAGAAAGTATTATTTAAGCTTTTAGATTTATTATATGAATATTATATTATTGTTTTATATAAGTTCTTGTTTGTGTGATTTTATTTTATGTTGTTTTGTAGTAATATATTAGTAGTTCAGGTTCTAAAGAACTAGTGCCCTATGATTCTGAATTAGAAAGAATTATTAGAGAAATATATATATATATATATATATATATATATATAAAGAAAAAAATTTCAAGAAACTGCAAATCAAAATAATCAAAATGCTAAAATTAATTATGAATTTAGACCTTTAAGAGAATATGCAAACCCTATAGTAGATGAACTTCATTGTAGTATTCAAAACCCTGTTGTAAAAGCTAATTCATTTGAACTTAAAACTACTATTATATAAATTGTATCAAATAGTCAGTTTGGGGGAGCACCAACTAAAGGACCAAATTTACATCTTGCCAATTTTCTAGAATTGTGTGCTACATTTAAATGTGATGGTGTTTTGGATGATGCTATAAGACTTAGACTTTTTCCATTCTCATCAAGGGATAAGGCTAAGTTATGGTTAAATTGGTTAGCACCTGGATCTATACGAACTTGAAGTGATTTAGTGTAGAAATTCCTTGCTAAATATTTTTCACCATAAAAAATTGTAAAGTTTAGAAATGATATTACATCTTTTTGTCAGATTAAAGGGGAATTTATTTATGAAGCGTGGGAATGATTTAAAGAACTACTGAGAAAGTGTCTACACCATGCTATACTATATTGGTTAATAATTCCAACATTTTATAATGGATTAGGTGGATCTCTTAGAACTATTATCGATGTCGTTGTTGATGGTTCATTGATGTCAAAACCATTTTATGATGCTTATGCTTTAATTGAAGAGATGATTACTAATAATTTTTAATGGCCTTCTGAGAGGGAGAATCCTAAGAAAGTAGCCAATATTCATGAATCTGATGTTTTTGTAATGTTAGCAAATCAAGTTGCTACAATTTAAAGGAAGTTAAAGAAATTTGGAATGAATTTCTTAACCAATTTCAATGATTGAAGAGAATTCATTAGGCCAAATGGTAGATTCTCAAGCTAGAAACTTTGAATGCCATAAATAATAAGCAAAATAACCCATATTCAAACAATTATAACATATGTTAGAAGAACCATCCTAACTTTGATTGGAATAATACTTTGGGTGGTAATAACTAACAATGGGGGAACAACCATGTAAACCCAATGGGGGAACTGGAACAACCAAAGTAAAAATAATTATAGACCTACTTATCCTCCAGATTTTAATAGTAATCCAAAATTTAAGGAGAAAAGATTGTTTATAGAAGAAGTAGTGTTACAAATGGGAAATTAGTTACAAAGTAAAGGAGCTACAATTAGAAATATTGAGAATCAACGGGGATAAATAGCCAATTCATTAAGTAATAGATCCCAAGGAACATTTCCTAGTAATATAGAAGTAAATCCCAAAGACCAGAATAAAGAGTAAGTAAAAATCTTTCAACTTAGAAGTGGAAGAGAGTTGGAAGGTAGAGTTAAAAAAGAGATTGAAGTAGAGAGAAAAGAAATTGAAGAGCCTAAAGAGAACGCTCCGAAAGGTTTAGAGAGACCTATTTCTCCATTTAAAATTAACTTAGAAAAACCACCACCTCTATTTTCTCAAAGTCTTCATCAACAAAGTCTTATTGAAAATTTAAAAAAATTTCTAGAAATCGTTAAAAAGTTTACGATTAATATTCTATTTGCTAAAGCTATAGAACAATTGCTAAGCTATGTGAAGTTCGTGAAGGATATTCTTAACAGAAAAAGGAAGTTCGAAGATAATGAGACTGTTGCACTTAGTGATGACTGAAGTACTGTAATTCCGAAAAAACTTCCTAAAAAGCTTAAAGATACAAGTAGATTCAAAATTCCATGTGCAATAGGAGACATATTTTATAGGAATTCTTTATGTGATTTAGGTGCAAGCATTAACCTTATGTCATTACCATTATTTAAAAGGTTGGGATTAGAAGAAATATCCCCTGCTACTATAACTTTGTAGTTAGCAGATCATTCAATAACATATCCTAATGGAGTTATAGAAGATGTTTTAGTGAAAGTGGATCGTGAAAGTGGATCGGTGAAAGTGGATCGATTTATCTTTTCTGTTGATTTCATTTTGCAAGATTTGGAGGAAGATAAGGAGATACCTATCATTTTAGGAAGAACTTTCCTAGCTATAGGAAGAGCAATGATAGATGTGTAGAAATTGGAATTAACAATGTGCATCAATGATAAAATAATTACTTTTAATATTTCAAAATAAATGAAGTATCCTGTAAAAAGTAAAGATGATGAATCTTACAGAATAAATGTAATAAGATATCTGAATGAGTGTCATTTCAAAACAACTTATGAAGAGAAATCTGAAATGAAAGAGTTAGAACTTGAGCAAGAAGAGAAAATAGAGCAATTTAAAGATTTTTATAAGGAAGATTCAAATTATGTTCGAGAAAGTTTTAAAGTTTTAAACACGATAGTAAAGATAAATCTTTTTTGTCCATCGATTGAAAAACCTCCTGAACTTGAGTTGAAGTACTTCCTGAACATTTAAAATATATATTTTTGGGTGATTTCTCAACATTGCCGGTTATAATTTCTTGAAATTTAACTTTAGAAGAAGAAGAGAATTTAATGAAAACCTTGAAGAATTATCAGAAAGCATTTGGATGGACAATTGCTGATATTAAAGAAATCAATCCTCCAATTTGTATGCATAGAATTCATATGGAAGAGAACTGCAAACTCATAGCTGATCGTTAAAGGAGATTGAATCCTGTTATGAAAGAAGTTGTAAAGAAAGAAATTTTAAAGTGGTTAGATGTTGGAATTATCTACTCTATTTTAGATTGTGCATGGTTCAGTCCAATTCACTGTGTTCCTAAGAAAGGATGAGTGACTGTGACTATGAATGAGCATATTGAGTTAATACCAACATGACAAGTCACAATGTGGTGAATATGCATTAATTATAGAAAATTAAATCTAGCAGCTATGAAAGATCATTTTCTAATACCATTTTTAGATCAAATGTTGGATAGACTAGCTGAGCATAAATACTTTTATTTTTTGGATGGATATACTGGTTATCACCAAATACAAATAGCTCCTGAGGATCAAGAGGAAAAAACTTTTAGTTGTTCTTATGGTATATTTGGTTTTAGAAGAATGTCCTTTGATTTATGTAATGCCCCTGCTATATTTCAAAGATGTATGATGGCTATTTTCTAGAATTTAATTGAAAAAGGATTTGAAGTTTCTATGGATGATTTTTCAGTGTTTAGAACTTCATTTGAATCATGTTTAGAACATTTATCAAGAGTTTTTAAGCACTGAAGAAACAAATTTAGTCTTTAATTGAGAAAAATGCCAATTTATAGTAGCAGAAAGAATTATTTTAGGACATCATATATCATAAAATGGTATGGAAGTAGATCCTGCAAAAATTCAAGTGATCACTAATTTACCTCACCTAATAAATGTGAGGGAAATTAAGAGTTTTTTTAGGACATACAAGCTAAATATTAAAGACTTTTCAAAAATTGGTAAGCCTCTATGCCATTTGCTTGTCCTAAGCATCTATGCCATTTACTTCAAAAAGATGTAATTTTTAATTTTGATAAGGAGTGCCTAAAAGCTTTTGAGCTATTAAAAAAAATAGTCACTACTCCAATTATTGTTTCACAAGATTGGGAAAAACCTTTTGAATTAATTTGTGATACAAGTGATTATATTATTAGAGCTGTTTTAGGATAAAAACATGATAAGATTTTCAAAGTAATTTACTATGCTAGTATAACTCTTAATGAAGCTCAAATTAATTATCCATAACTAAGAAAGAGTTATTAGCAATAGTATATGCTTTTGATAAATTCAGATCATATTCAATTTGAACAATATGTATTATGCATTCTAATCATTATGTTATTACATATTTAATGAAAAAGAAGGATGCAAAACCAAGATTGATAAGATGAATTCTTCTTATGCAAGAATTTTACTTTGAAATAGTAGATAGGAAGGGAGTTGAGAATCAAATTGTTAATCATCTATTCTGACTTGAATTAGAAAAATCACTCTATTTTGAAAAAGAAATTAATGATCATTTTCTAGAAGAAGAATTGTTCAGTATTAATGAGCGGTGTGTTCCATGGTATGCCGACATTGTGAACTTTATTATTTGTGATATTATACCATATGGTCTGACATACCAAGAGATATGGTCTGACATACCAAGAGCTAAGACTTATATTTAGGATGACCTATTTTTATATAAATAAGGAAAGGATTTAATTATTTGAAGATGTGTGCCTTTAGAAGATTAATTATTTAATTATTTGAAGATGTGTGCCTTTAGAAGAAACTTATGAAAATATTAAAAATGTTATGATTCTGATTTTGGGGTACTTATTGGTGTTGATAAAACAACATACAAAATTTTGCAATCAGGATTTTATTGGCCTACAATCTTTAAAAATCTTAATGCTTGTATCAAAACTTGTGATCGATGTCAACTAGTAGGCAACATTTCTAGGAGAAATGAGATTCCCCTCAATTATGTGTTTGAAGTTGAGATCTTTGATGTTTTAGGATTAGATTTCAAGAGACCATTTAGACCATCTTTCAGAAATTTATATATATATATATTGATAGCAGTAGACTATGTCTCCAAATGGATAAAAGCTGTTTCTTTATCTTGATGTGATGCTCAAAGTGTTGCAAAGTTTTTAAGAAAAAATATATTTTGTAGATTTGGGATGCCGAGTGATCATAACTGACAGAGGATGTCATTTCAAAAATGCAATAATGGATAAATTATTCAAGAAATATCATATCAACCATCAAATTGCTACTGTTTATCATCCTCAGATAAGTGATTTGGCTAAATTATCGAATCGTGAAATTAAAAGAATATTGAAAAAATTTATGAATCCAATAAAAATGGATTGGTCAGTCAAACTTAATTATGCTTTGTGGGCTTATAGGACAGCATATAAAACTTCTATAAAAATGTCCCCATATAGGCTAATATTTGGGAAAGCTTGTCATTTTCTAGTTGAAATTGAGCATAAAACATATTCAGCTATTAAGGAATTTAATTACAATTTAAAGGATGTTGTTGAGAAAAACTATCACAATTAAATGAGCTTGAAGAGATAAGGAATGAATCTTGTGAGAGTGCTAAGATTTATAAAGAAAAGATCAAGATGTGGCAAGACTGGAGGATTCTTACTAAAAACTTTGAGCTAGGGCAACAATTTGCTATATAATGCAAGATTAAGATCATTTCCAGGAAAACTTAAGTTCAAGTGGATGGGCCCATTTGTTGTGATAAAAGTTTATCCCTATGGATTCTTACTTAAAACTTTGAGCTAGGGCAACAATTTGCTATATAATGCAAGATTAAGATCATTTCCAGGAAAACTTAAGTTCAAGGGGATGGGCCCATTTGTTGTGATAAAAGTTTATCCCTATGGATTCTTACTTAAAACTTTGAGCTAGGGCAACAATTTGCTATATAATGCAAGATTAAGATCATTTCCAGGAAAACTTAAGTTCAAGGGGATGGGCCCATTTGTTGTGATAAAAGTTTATCCCTATGGAGCTGTAGATATCAAAAATCCTAAAACTGAGAAAATATTAAAAGTGAATGGTCATATATTAAAACCCTATTATTTAGGGGATTGTCAACGCTATTTTTGGTTGGAGCGTTGCCCGTAAGAAGCTGCCGGTCACCGAAATCGAAATTCCGTTGCCCGCTTTGAAAGGACATTTTAATTAACATATATATATTTAGTTTTAGGAAAATATAAAATCAAACTGACCCCATATGTTTCATAGTTTAAATGAGTTTCAAAGGATAGGACTTTTCAATGAGATCAGACGTAGAGGTGTGAAAGGGGATTGGTTCAAATTTAGAACATTTTGTTATAGAGTTCAGAGGAGGAAGAACTAGGGGATGTCATGAATCTAGAGGGGAAGCTCGGTGACTTCTCAAGCTATCCTAAAATTTGGCTTCAGTTTTGAGGAGAAATATTTAGGTGTTTTATCCTGCATATTTTATTAGTTAGGGCTTACATTTGTGTGAAACGATCACACAAATAGCTTAGGAGATGTGAGGATTTAGGTCGTAACGGACGATAACCTCAGAATCCTAAGACGAGTTAGGGCTTATATTGTATAACAGGGCTATACAAAGGCCTAAAGATAAGATGAGGATTTACGTTGCATAAGCAAGCAACCTCAAAGTTCTATGACTTTGTTGTTAAGTCTAAGGAAGGAAGATTGGTTTAGTTGGGGAAGACAGGCTTTGTTGTTGAAGATGGTCGTGCTGCCCACCATGCTAGCTCCAAGCTTCTTGTCGCGATGAGTTTGAGTTTTCTAGTGTGTTAAGTTATGATGTCAAATCAACTGACACTATGGTTGAAGTTCTTTAAGATTTATGGGGGCATGTTAAAGTTGATTAGAGCAACACCAATTAGAATCCTACGGTTCCCTTGTTCCGGCACCACTATTTTCTATTGAATTCACCTAGTCCAAATAAATTTACTAAACTCAACTTAATGAGTTCCATAATTTCTTTTAGACCATGGGAAGCCTTGTTAGAAACCGTAGGTTACCTTCTCCAAGGAATTCCCGATCATCCGATAGTGACGTCTTAATTTAGTTGCAATTGTAGTTTTGTGTGATGTTTGTGATTAAATTTAGAGTTATTCTATATTTTGAATGTTGTGATGGTGAATTTTATCTTGGTTGATTTTAATTTTAATTTAGGTTTTGGTTTTATGGCTATCCTGTTAGTTTTAGTTTTCATGCAGGGTAACGTCATTTTTTAGCATGCAAATTTGCAGGTATAAAAGTACAATATGAAGGTAAAAGAAAGACGATGTTGAAAACTGTAAAAGCGTACCTGGTGAGTCTTCTCATTCCACCACCTGAAACTCAAAAGGTATGTTAATGCAGTTTATATGAGACAGGGAAGTAAAATTTTAATGACCTACTAACCTTAGGTCATATCTTGGTGGGTCCCTAGGAGTTTAATTAAGGATGATGTTGCCAAGAAAAATATATTAAGTTTAGTAGATCTCCGAGGTATCCAACAGATCTAGAGAAAGAAGCAGGTCCATGCTACTTTCTCGCTGCCTGGTGGAAAATCTTGAGTTCTTTTAAACTTATTATGTTGCTTAATAATTCATCCTATAAAACACCCTAATGCTCAATGAACATTGATGTCTCACCCTACGAGTGTAGAGTAATTATCACTTGACTTACTTTTGAAAATTATGTGAGTGAAGATCCTTAAAGAGGCAAGTTAGTGTTATTGGGACACTTGGCCAAATTTTGGTCCTAATTGGGCTTTAAGTGTTTGAAAGATGTTTTAATTTTAAATGATGTTTACTTTTTTAATCCTCATTTAAATGAAACTTGATTTAGCCTAGGTCATTACTAAGCCCTTAAGTCCTAGGTGAGTGTCTTAGTTAGATTTGAAAGGGTTAAGCTTTAGGTGATCATGATTCATGATTTAAATTTTATTTGAATATCAAAATAGGGGTAAAATAGGGGTATTAAATTATTAAGTTGATTAATTATTAACTTTAAAAGTCATACCCCTAAGTCTTGGGTTCATTTTATTTTAATAAATTTCCAAATTTTAATAAATTAGAAATTTATTAACCTGTCTTTTCAATTAGGAAAGTGAGGTTGGTTTCTATCAATTAACTACTTATGTTTAAAACATCCAAATTAGGATCAGAGGTTACCCATTTCCCTCATTGAATTAAGCCTAAGTGTTAATTAAGGCTAAATTTCCAAAATTACATATTTATCCCTAAGGCTCTAACACTTCATAATTTGTCAAATTCAATCAAATGACTTTGAAATTTTTATTCTACCTCATTCATGAGTCAATTAAGACATCAGAGAAGAAAACGTGATTTTTGAAAATTTAATTAAATTTACATTATTATTTCATGCAAAAATAAGATTTTTCAAAGAAAATTCCTAACTTGACCAAGGTAAACCCTAATCCCTTGAAATTTTTAATAGAGGTAGATTTAGACTATAGAAGTCTTTGGACCAAATTTTAAGATTTTTTGAATTTTATTTGAATTTTAAGAATTATTTTAAATTCTAGAGTATTTATTAAATATAAAATATATTAAATGGAGAAAATTAAGTTTTATATTTTTGAAAAATCCTCCTGAGCTCAAAGAACTCAGAGGAGAAAATTTTATATTTTTTTGAATTTTATTTGATTTATTGGAATTATTTTTAGTGAAAACTCATTTTAGCCTTTACAAATTATTTTTAAGCTTTAAAACTCAGTATCTTTATTTAGAAAATTAAGAAAAATATTCTAATTATTCCTAAGTGCTTATGAAGCAATTTAGAACATATCCATGAATTTTATTATTCTTGTGATTTTTATGGATTTTTAATTATTTAAATATTTAAAATAGGTTAACAATCAAGTTTTTATTTTAAACTCCATTTTATTTTTAGAAAATACCCCTGATCATAAAGAACTCAAAAAAACAAAGTTTTATAATTTTTCAAGTTATATTTTAATTATTAAAAATCATTTTAGTGTCAAAAAAGTTAGATAACTTGCAAAATTAATTTAAGTTATCAAATGAACTTAAAATGCTTTGAAATGTTTATGGTGAGTTCTCTGGATCATAAAAAATAGTGAAGATAAAAAATCAACTCATTTTGTTGTTTGTATTTTTCAAAATTAATTATCTTAGTGATTTAGGGGTTGTGAAGATTAGGTGCATTTTGAATGACTTGGCTCATGAGAAATTTTCCTAAAGGCTCTATGGTCATTATAAACCTTCCAAAATTTTCTTGGATTTTTCTAAGCAACATGCTAATTTCCATGATTAATTTAAGCAAATAATGCACATAAACTTGAAGAATAAAGTTCTCTGTCTAGAGACCTCCTTTGACTTTGGAAAAATCAAGGAATGTTCTTTTTAACAGAGGCAACAACATGCCAAAATTTCAAGCTATAGTGATATCACTACATGCATGGAGAATCAAAACATCCAAATTAGTATTTAATTAATTAAAAAAAAATATGCATCACATGGACTTAAAATTATTTCCACATTATTCTCTTATGTCAAAAAAATAGAAAGTTTCAGGGTTAGCTATATGACCAAAAAAATTAATTTAAGCAAATAATGCACATAAACTTGAAGAATAAAGTTCTCTGTCTAGAGACCTCCTTTGACTTTGGAAAAATCAAGGAATGTTCTTTTTAACAGAGGCAACAACATGCCAAAATTTTAAGCTATAGTGATATCACTACATGCATGGAGAATCAAAACATCCAAATCAGTATTTAATTAATTAAATAAAAAATATGCATCACATGGACTTAAAATTATTTCCACATTATTCTCTTATGTTCACTGAGCAAGAATGTATTTTTATTTTATTTTTGTGATTTTTCTACACCAAGATATGAATTTTTGAAGTTAGGGACCATTTCTGAATTAATTAAATCCCTATTTATCTATTTAAACGCGCGGAGCCACCTCAACCTACAACTGCTTCGAAGTTCCACGCGGCGCACTCTTATTCGACGCAGCCGTACACCTCAGTGTTGATCAACCCGTGTTTTATGTTCTTAAGCGTTGTTTGGCTTGATCTCGACCGTCCATCCGATACACGCGCAATCGAACTACGCTCCGTCATCGTCCCCAATAGCCTAACCCTAAAATCGTCCATCTTCTAGCCTTAAGATCTCTCTCATTTTTTATCCAAATTAGATGAATCTTTTTTTAAAATGCTCACCTAGACTAGACGATCATATCCATACGGTTGTGATGCCCTGAAATCAACTCAAAACAAATTGAGAGTTCAAATAGGCTTAGGAATAAGAGAAGTTTTATACCTTGGCTCTGAAAAGTAAAGCTTCAATCGGAGGTTCTTGGCATGTTTGTTGGGATCCAAAGAGGCTAGGGAATGAGCCTCTGGTCCTGGTGTAAGGCCTAGGTGTGATTTTGTCAAATCCGATTTTGGGTGTTGGTCAAGAGCTATTGTAGAGGCTATTTCAGAGGGGAATTTTATGGGGCTTTGACTTCTTTCTTGGTTGTGAAGGTGTGGGCACAAGTGATTGAAGTTTGGTGGACTGTGGAAGTGTAATGAGCTCTGTCCTGGTTTTTGGTAGAGGTTTGAGCTCAAAATTGAGCTTCCACAGTGGAATTCAGTGGGGGAAGAGGGTTGGATTGCACTGAGGGGATCTTAGAGAAGCTCTGTGAGAAGTTTGGGGGGCTTTCTCTAAGAAATTTCAGCACACCTCCCATGGCCATGGAGGTGAGGTGAGCTTTTATAAAAATGGCTAAGGGGTGGCTCTCAGGGCTAATGTTTTGGTGTATTGTGATGCTTAGGTGGAGGGCAGAGGAGCCCTATCATTTGATTTGAGTGAGGTGGACTCTGGATTTGATTTGGGTGAAATTTAAGAGGGGATTGCCCTTGATTTTGGCTTCTCCTGCGACTAGGCAGGCCGGCCATGGCAGGGAGAGGTGGCTAGGTGCTCAGGTAACTCAGGGAACATGTCACAACAATTTAATGCAATGAGGTATTGTTTTGGCAAAGATATCTTAAACCTAAGCAAAAAATGGAAATCAAATCCCTTAATTTGAGGGATCCTTAGTACATTGCTCATCTAGCTTGGGTTAGATGGTTTTTGGCTCAGTATTAGGGTCCAACTAATGGCTGTGGTGGGGTTAATTTGATGGTATTAGGGTGGTTATGCCACATTTAGTGCATGGGTCCAAGTGAGTGCAAATGACCAAAATTTGGGTTTGGCCTAGGCTAGCCATGTTAATTTCCCCCAAATAAATGTTTCATTTGGTGTATATGATCATAATGAACAACTTTGGTGAAGGATGAAAGCGGTTTTGAGTTCAATTGGATGGTCAATTTGGAAGAATTTTGAAATTTTATCAATTTGGGCATATTAGGCTAGGTTTGGTTCTAGGTTGGGCTAGCCTTGGGTCAGGTCCAAATTGATTGTTGTTAATGGTCAATAGAGATCTCATGAAGAGTTTTCAACATAAATTGGGTGTCATTTTTGTGGTTAAGGCATTCAATTTGATGAGATTAGGTCATATGGCCAAAATTGGGGCTTTGATCTAAATCAAAATTGGGCTCAAATGATGGACTAATTGGGCTATGGAGTGGAAATTTTGGAGTTAAGGCCCTCAATATTGTGAGATTTTCAGACATGGCCAATTTGGGGCAAATTTGGGGCTTTTGGACTTAAGTTAAAATCAAATGAAATTGAGGCCTCACCAAGGCCAGTTGAAGGTCAATTTTGATGTATGGGGATGTTATGAAAGTTTTTTCAACATAAATTGTGGTAAATGGAGTAGGCCATGGGTTTAATTTGGTGGAACTAAGTCATAGGGCCAAAATTGTGTTTTTAGTTTAGCTCAAACTTGGGTTCAAATCATGGACCAATTGAGCTTGGATTTGGTCTAGATTGGTCACATCAAGGGTGAATTTGAGTTTAAAATTGAAATTGGGGTAAATTGAGAACAATTGGATAGACATTTGGGGTGATTTGGGGAAAATATGAGCCTTTAAAGGACAATTTAAGGGTTTTGGTCAAAGATGGTCAAATTGGCCAAATTGTTCATGTGATAGTTGAGAAAAATGAAATTGGGAATATTTTGGAGATTTTGAGAATTTTTGGAATTTTGGCCAAAGTGGGGTATTTTGGTAATTTGGTCAATTTTGGTGATTTTGGGTAGTTTGGGTGTTTTCAAGATGTTTGAAATGATTTTTGAACCAACTTGGGTATTTTGGGTAAATTTGGGAATTTTGGCCAAATTTGGGGTTTCAAAGGCATCTAGGTAATTTGGGGGAATTCAGGAGCAAAAGGCTAGGTTGGGTATCTTGGTAGAGTTGGAGTGCCAACCACCATTAATAAGCCATGGACCAATGGAAACCCCATTTTGGGTCCTCTATGTACTGGTTTTAGCTAAAACTAGTCTAGGGCCAGTGGGTTTAGGGGACCACCTACATGAGTATCCTAAAAGTATTAAGGGACCAGAGCCTAGAAATTTAGTTTTAGGGTTGTGAGTGATTATGGGTGAGAGTGAGTGCAAGTGAGTGCCTTAGCCCTAGAACAACACCCAACCCTAAGGTCCAACAGTCCTAAGGTTGACTCCTCTTGAGTTCCCCTATAATGACCCCACCTACTAAGTTTCAGAGGTTAGGACCAATATGTGGAACTTCAAGTTGTGTAGAGAAGAGTTTGGAATTTCTAATGGCGAGGGCTCCTTGTCTAGTTTTCTAAGAATAGTCAATAGGAAAGTCCTATAGCTAGACCTTAGGCTACTAAAGAGGAAAAAAAACTAAACCTCAACTAAAAGTGAGGTCAACACTGGCTACAAAGCTTTTTTCTGCTCTATGAACACCCATGATCTTATAGGACGGACTAGATACAAAGCTTTTCCCATCCTTTAAGATCAAACTCAACTAATCCCTCCTAGGGTTGTGTATGTGATTTATTTTTGCTAGGGATTTAGCAGGTGATCGTTTGATTGAAGTCAAAGAGTAAGAACTCACGCTGGGGATCAGAGAGTGAATTTTGAGCTATAAAATTTTAGGTATTTATAAAGGATGGGAGTCAGTATATAAGTGCTAACCCCGATGTGGGAATTGAAATTTGGGTATCATTCCCGAAATAAGAATCAGATGCCATAATCCATTTAAGGTGGTCTTAAAACTGATTTCAAAAGATAAGAATAGGACTGTGTAGGAGGACCAAATTGAGATGGAAAGCACAGAGGCTCACATCCGACTCAAAAGGGTGACAACAGTGTAGAAGACAGTGTAGAAGACGATAACCGTTAAGGATATGTCTCCAGAAAGAAAGGACTGTACCAGTTGCCAGTTTGAGCTACCACTGGGGAGTTACATTCGGACTGACATGTGACAGGGAGAATACATATGTCATGTTAGGAAGGAAAGCACTGGGACTCACATCCAACCCAAGCGATGATGAAGAAAATGTTTGCTACATTGAGGAGGGAAGCACTGGGACTCACATCCAACTCAAGAGGTAGCAAGAAAGCAAGAAAGGTAGCAAGAAAATATATGTGTCACGTTAGGAAGGAAAGCACTAAGACTAACATCCAACCCAGGCGGTGATGAAGAAAATATGTGTGCATCATGTTTGGAAGGAAAGGACTAGGACTCACATCCAACCCAAACTAAGACAAGAGAATAATAATGCTACATTGAGAAGGAAAGCACTAGGACTCATATCCAGCTCAAGAGGTAACACGAAAAATATGTGTGTGTCACATTAGGAAGGAAGGCACTAGGACTCACATCCAACCCAAATGTGATAAGAGAATATATGTGTTACATTGAGGAGGAAAGCACTAGGACTCCCATCCAACTCAAGCGGTAACAAGAAAGTATGTGTGCATCACGTTAGGAAGGAAAACACTAGGACTCACATCCAACCCAAATGGTGACAAGAGAATATATGTGTTGCATTGAGGAGGAAAGCACTAGGACTCACATCCAACTCAAGCGGTAACAAGAAAGTATGTGTGCGTCACATTAGGAAGGAAAACACTAGGAATCACATCCAACCCAAGCGATGACAAAAGGATATATGTGTGTCATGCAAAGAATATGCAGATTCACGCATGTGAATTTGTGGGAAATATGTGAATAAAATATATGAAGGAATCATAAGCCTTAACATCCATTGAAGGGGGCCTCACAACGATCCTCGGAGAATTTGAAATTTGAAGGAATCGAAAGGTCTTAATATCCATTGAAGGGGGCCTCACACCTCTCCTCGGATAATTTGAAAATTGAAGGAATCAGAAGACTTAATATTCATCAAAAGGGGCCTCACACCGGTCCTCGGATAATTTAAAATTTGAAGGAATCGGAAGCCTTAATATCCATTGAAGGGGGCCTCACACCGATCCTCCGAGAATTTAAAATTTGAAGGAATCGAAAGCCTTAATATCCACTGAAGGGGGCCTCACACCGATCCTCGGATAATTTGAAATTTGAAGGAATCAGAAGCCTTAATATCCATTGAAGGGGGCCTTACACCGATCCTCAGATATGGGGAGTCAAAATTTGGATACTGACCCCAAAATTCATATGAAAATAGTGTAGAGAGTTTGTGATGTTGAATTTGCAGAAATTTGTCATGTGAAAAGGTTGATTTTGTTGAAGAAGAATTATAGAGTTTTGTGGGGGTTTGTGCAGAATGTGAAATTCCGCGGGGATGTGAAGAGAGTTATTGCAGACAAAGATGGTTGTGTTGCACCAACAAAGAGTAAGAAACCCTGAAGACAAGAGAATCTACTCAACAGATTCATTTTCTTTCCTTGTTTTTTTATCACATTTAATTTTTCAAAATATGTCTTTAGAATTTTAATTTTAATTGGTTGATTTTCAAAAGAAATTTTTTTTATTATTTATTAAAAAAAATTATTTAAATTTATTTATTGTTAAAGGTTTGTTGTTTCGTTCTTCGTTCATTGAAATTCTGAACCAACGCATGGTTTGTGACTTTCATCCATCGCACAAAAAAAATGCAATTGACAAAGAGGCACATTTCTGAGAGAAATTTCCATTAATTTGCCACAATCAAAATATCACAGATCAAACATAGGCTGATGCCTCAAAAAGTAACAACATATAGTCCATGTTGAAGTACATCAGAACATCTTATCATATGAATACATTATAGGCTGAATATATCAGATACATATCATGTTACTAAAAAAGAAAGTGTACCCTCTGACCATCTATACCAGGTACGATGAGCTCCTGATCGAGCAAACCTTCTAAGCCATGCTCCAGGATAAGAGTTCCCTTTGAATGTACTTTGAGGTACAACCCTCTCATAGTTCATACGACAATAGCTCTTCCAGTTTTGGGTCTGGCTGGAATTCATGTGATATTTTGTTGTCGTCCATCCTACAGAAGGTCACGGACACCCTACGGTGTCATACCCCTGGAATGCAATGTTTGGCGACATCTGCACCGTTGCCTTTCAGAACAAGCACTGAGCCAACTGGTAGGGGAATCTCCACAGAGCCTCTGAACTCACCAGGGCCGATGATGTCAATTTCTTTCCCAAATAAGATGTTACTCTTGCTCAGAAATAAGACCGTGCAGAGGGGTCTTACAAAATCAAGATGATCAATGTAGGGAAGTATGCAGTCTCCCTCATCATATATGTTGATAATAAAACTATTTGAAATGCATGTAGCAAGCAAAATACTCCATTTGACCATTCTTTTGATCATCCACTTTATCATTGGCGGTAGTGGATCTACTTGACCATTGAAGTCTATGGTACCGCCCTGCGGCGCCATCTCCTCATTTAGTGCGAGGCTCTAGCCATCCTTAAAAGCAAAGATCAGCCTCTGTCTCGACATTTTTTTTGCAGATGACAGGAAAAACATCAGTGGGCCGAAACTTGACATGAACAAGAACAAAACAAAGTATTTATTGAAGTGATTTTTGGCTTATTTTAGTGAACTGATTTATTATGAAATGAATTATTTATTTATGTATAAATTTTCTTTAATTTTTGTGGAACATTAAGTTTAAAAGTGGAAAGGAGAAAATTTGAAGTTTAAAATATTTTTCTCAAAATTTTCATTATATTGATGTTAATTAGAAAATTTGGACCCGGTCATAGACATTTGGCCACATAGATAACCCTAAAATAATCAAAGTTTCAAAGTTTCAAAGCAAGCAAAGGCAAGCGGCATCAGGTTGCGTAATAGGTTTTCAGATATCGTCCATTTATTGGTAACATGGGTCTTTCGCCTTGGTAGTCCACTAACTGGTAAGCTCCTCCTGTGTAGACCTTTTCAAAGACAAATTGTCCCTCCCAAGTTGGCTTGAATTTTCCACTTATTTTGTGGCATACAAGAATAAGCATTTTGAGCACAAGTGCGAGGTCACCAACTTTGAATGTCCTTGGGCAGAACAATTTTTCATGGGCTTGTACCATCTTCGTTTGGTTAAACTCCAAATGTTGTTGTGCTTCTAGTCGTTTTCCCTCAAGACATTCCAGTTCTTCATGTCTGAGTTTTGTACTTTCTTCCGTTGTGAGTTGGTTGGCAATAACAACTCTAAGAAACGGTGTCTGGATTTCTAGCGGTAGCACTACCTCGGAGCCATACTTGAGCATATAGGGTGTACACTGAGTGGGAGTCCTGAAAGTTGTCTGGTAGGCCCACAAGGCTTCTAATAGTTTGTTGTACAAATCCCTTTTGTTTTCGTCGAGTGTTTTCTTTAAAATCTGTACCAATATTATGTTGAAGGCTTCAGCCAGACCATTTGCTCTGGTATAGTAAATCGTAGAGTATCTCCAATCTATCTCATGTCTTTTGACGAAATTGTTGATCTTTGTGCTTCTGAAAGCTGTCCCATTGTCAGAAATTATTCTTTGCGGTACTCCAAAATGATAGACAATTTGGCTTTTGAAAAATTGAAGGATTTGTTGTGTCGTAACCTCACGTAACGGTACTGCCTCTTCCCATTTGGAGAAGTAATCTGTAGCAGCAAGTATAAATTTGTGTCCTTTGGAAGATGGAGGGTCTATTGGACCTAATATGTTCGTGCCCCAACACTCGAATGGACACGAGGCAACAGTTAGGTGTAGCACATTCGGAGGCTGGTGTAAGACCACCCCATGCACTTGGCATTAGTGACATTTTTTGGCTGTATCCATGCAATCAGACATCATTGCTGACCAATAATATCCGAGTATTTTGATCTTCATTTTCATTTTCGGCCCTGACTGGTGAGTGACACATATCCGACATGTACCTCTTTGACAATATTCTGTGCTTCGACCCTGCTCAAACACCGTGGCCACATTTGGTCGAATGATCTTCTGTAGAGAATGTTTCCCAGTAGGGCATAAGACATGGCCCTTCTTGTGATGTGGTGTGCCTCAGACTTGTCTTCTGGCAGCTTTCCAATATGCAAATATTTTATTAATGGCTTGCACCAATCTTTGTCGATGTCTGCAACTGTATTTATTCTTTCTTCTTTTACAAGCTTGTGTAGAGTTTCAAGGTTGATTTGAGGCAAGACTCGTTTTCCTCGCACTGTGATTTCAATGGAATCCTCTTGGGGACATGTCATTTCCATAGCAAGTTTTGCTAGAGCGTCGGCATGGGCATTATCTCCCCTAGGAATCCGGTAGAATGTCACATCGGGGATTTGCTCCAGGAGCTTCATCGTGTATTGATGGTATTCTGCTAATCTTGGTTTCAAAATTTTGTATTGTCTGGTGACTTGCTGGATGAGGAGTTGGGAGTCGCCATAGATGTCAATGTTTGTTATATCCATTGAGATTTTCATTCCCAATCCGGTGATTAAAGCTTCATATTCTGCTTCAATGTTGGTGCACGACTCTGTCAGGTGGTATAAGAACCTTAACATACCCTTATCTGGTGTGATAAAGATCAAACTAATCCCTGCTTTGCCTGGTATAACAGTGTCGGATCCTTTGTCTTTTCTAGATAACAAAGCACCATCGAAGTACATCTCCTAGCATTGCACACTGGAGAATTCCATTTGTAGTATATGCTCATCTGGTAACTCCTCGTTGAGAGAGGACCCAGCTGACAGTGAGTGTGCAGCGAGAAAGTCTGCTAGTATCTGTCCCTTGATAGCACGGAGGGGAACAAAAGTTATATCGAATTGCAATAAGATCATTGACCATCTTGCTAGACATCCGGAGAGTGTTGGTTGGGTCATCAAATATTGCAATGGATTAACTTTGGAGATTAGGTAATCTTATGAGAAATCATGTAATGTCTAAGCTTTTAAGCGGCTAAAATTAATGTCAGACAATGCCTCTCAATAGGTGGATACCTTATCTCCGTCGGTATTAGGAGACGACTCATGTAGTAGAGTGCATTTTCCTTACCCTCATCATTGACTTGGGCTAAGAGGGCTCCAAGAGAGTCGTCTAAGGCCAAGGTATAAAGTATCAACTGTTTCCCTGGAATAGGGGTTGCCAAGACATGAGGTGTCATTAAATATTGTATAACGTCCTCAAAATCCTGTTGAAATTTCTCTTCCCAAATAAATTTGACATCTTTTTTAATTAATGCCGAGAAAGGCTAACACCTACTTGAGAGATTAGAAAAAAACATCTTAGATATGTCAACTTCCCCTAAAGGAACATAGTTGTTTCAAGGTTTTAGGAGGAGGCATTTCCAAGATAGCTTTAATTTTATTCGGGTCGATCTCGATTCCCTGATGACGGATAACGAATCCCAGAAATTTCCCGGAAGTAACGCCGAAGGCGCGCTTTAAGGGATTCATTTTCAGGTCATATTGTCGTAATCATTTTAACACGATCTTTAAATCATATAAATGGTCTATTTTTCGTTTACTTTTGATGACCAAATCATCCACGTCGCATTCTACTTGATTGTGAATGAGGTCATCAAAAATCCTTGTCATTGCTCGTTGGTATGTGCTTTAGCGTTCTTTAGGCTGACGACATCACTGTGTAGCAGAAAATTTTAATCGGTGTTCTTAAGGCTCTAAGTGCTGCATCCTCGGGATCCATCTTGATTTTGTTGTATCCTGATGATCCGTTCATGAAGGAGAAAATTTCATGTGTTGAAGCGATATCCACCATCATTTCTGGTATGAGTAGTGGAAATTTGTCTTTTGGACATGCCTTGTTCAAATCTCTGAAGTCAACACAAACACGAGTCTGCCCATTTTTCTTCTTAACAGATACAGTATTAGCTAACCATGTAGGGTATTGCTCTTCTTTTACAAAGTTAGCGTCTATTAATTTCTTCATCTCGACGATGACTTGTTTTTCTATTTTGAGGCGCATTCTCCTAGGAGCTTGTTTTACTGGGGTTATATTCTTGTCCACCCCGAGTTTATGGACTGCCACCTCTGCTGAGAGTCCTAGCATTTCATTGTAGCTCCATGCGAAGCAATCTTTGAATTTCGTTAATAGTTTGATCAATTCTACAGATTCTTCGCCACTAAGTAGAGAACATATAAATGTAGGTCGAGGTTGTTCTTCAGTCCCTAGGTTAATCTCTTTCAATTCATCAATGGTAGATTTAATTTTCTCCTCAAATTATAGGGGAGCATCTTTTGTTGGTTGATCATTAGAGTCATCCTCTATATCGAGGCAATCCTCTTCTGACTCACCAGTAACAACCACGCAAAATTCAGAATCATCGACTGACCTGACTGTACCAAATCCAAGACCCTCTTTTGAATTTGGAGTTCGACTTTTTTCAAAAATTTAAAATTTATCTTTTAACATTTATTTTGGTAAGTGTCCTTGTTGAATTAAATTTTGAACACAAGGCGAGAAGTAACCAAAAGGAAATTCCATTAATTTATTAGGATCATCATCCAAATTTACATGTTTTTCAAGCTCAGTAAAGGTAGAAGCCCGGTAAAATTTGATCAGCTTTGAGCCAACACTACGGACTTCTATTACCTCTAAACTCTCGACCTCTTGAGGTAGAATTGGAGTAAGGGTCATAACGTTCACATAGTGGTTTATCTGATCATATATTATTTCATATCCATTCTCTGTATCTTCTAGGGATATCTCATACTAAGGTTTCTTCCATCTTGTCATCATTATCTCAACTTCAGAACTGTCTGAATCACCAACGTTGATGGTTAGCCTAGTTCGTTCAATGATGAAATTGATCCTTCCTCATCCACGTCCCCGGCCTCCACCTAGGGTGCACGAACTAAAAGAACCTTCACCAACTCGTTGTGAGGGAGTGGTGGAAGATCGTTGAAGCGGAGTTGAATGGCCTCCTTTTTGTAATTCTTCTGAATCTTCATCTTTCTTTGTGATAACTTCACAAGAGAAGATAGTCTTCTTAGGAGGCGCGTAGTAGGTAGCATCTTCATGGATACCAACTTCATGTACTCAAAATGGTTGTAGGTCTCCTTTGATGCAATTTTCTTGACCATCTTTGTGGTATTTGATGCACTGGTGTAGAGATGATGGAACCATATTGTGCTCATGAATCCATGGTCGACCCAGTAGAGCGTTAAAAGAGGTCTCAGAGTCGATGATATGAAATTTAGTGGTTGTTACGAGTTCTCCAACCTTCATAAGTAATGTAATTGACCCATGGGCTCTTTCTCCCTTTTGGTTGAATCATCTTAACATCAATTTATCGGTCGTAAGCTCTTGAGCTTCAAGCTTCAATATCCAAATAGTCCAATGTTCGTAGGCTCATCAAGTTAAGAGATGCTTCAGGATCTACTAAAACTCTGGACAACACAAATCTGCCAATGTTGACGGAGATGTAGAGTGGACGATTTTGGTCGGCGGTACTGAGTAGCAAGTCTTCATCTGTTAAGGTTACCCCTGACTGTTCTTTCAATAAAAAAACTTCATCTGAAGATGTGTTGGCCAACTGAGCTAAGAAAATCTCTGGGTCAAGCAAAGCTGTAACTAGAGACTCTCTCATCTCCTGAGCGTCGTAGATGCTTAATCGGGCCGGCAACTTCCTAAGATGAGCTAGCACATTGTATTTTCCTCTGATTTTATCTTGATTATGTGGTTCCATTGGTGGAGGTGGAGGGGGTATCTCCTCTTGAGTCATTATCTGCTTTCCTTTATTTGTTGGAGCTGTTCTTAGTGGTTGGTGGTAACAATTTTCCGCTCCTTAAGTTGACTTCTGTGATTTCTTCTTCTTGAGATATCATTGTTGAATATTTTAGTGTCTTTTCCTCCTCGTAGGAAATAAAGATCTAAGTTGATGATAAGAGGTGTACCGTGATGCTCGAGAATTGGCTCCTCATTATCGGTGTTGTCGTAAGCAGTGTCATTTATGTCTTCTTTGGACTTGACAAAGAGTTCATCAAACTAAAGTACAATTTGAGGATCATTTTGGGGATCAAGATCAAAGTCATATTGGTCATAATCAGTTACGTTATCACCTGAAATAGTTAAAATATAGCCAAAATCACCATCATTATATTCATAGGACCCCGGAGGGACAAAAAGATAATCATACAAAGTCAAGGGTTCGAGGATTTTCTTCCCGAAATCTGAGATAACTAATCTAGTAGAGGTAGCCCCTATCCTACCCCCCGTGCTATCAATCTTTTTAGTGATGCTTCTCTTCTTCTTCTTTATCGTTGACGACGATGGCTCTCCTGACAAAACCTTCATCTCAGGCTTGGTATGCCGCGGACTCTGAATGGAGGCTTGTTTTGATGCAGACTGGATCTTGTTCAAGTTTTTTCAGTATTTTCTTGGATGACTGTTGCAGACCTTGTTCCATTCTTCTTCGGTATTTATAGAAGCTTGTTTCAATGAATTCTATATTTTATTGAGGACCCTCTTGAGTTCATCCCAAGTTGTACTCCATCCATCTGTTCCAGTATACAGATCGATTGGGGAGATTGGCCGACCAAAATCATATTTATGGAACCTTTTTCAGGCTCTTTTAAATAATCTTTCAGGATTGTTATATTCTCTTCTTTAAGGTTCCTCTTGAGCCAGTCTTTAAAGACGAAGCATTTTTCTATAGTATGCCCAAGTAACCGGTGGTATGGGCAATAATTTGATTCATTCTTCCTATCCACCTCTTTGAGCTTCTTCGGATCTGGTAGTTTGAACTTCAGCTTCTTCATCAGACTTCTGAATATTTTAGGTATAGCTTCATCTTTGAAAGAATACACCATTTTACGTTGTTCTGACAGGTACATTTTCTTATCCCCTATTTGAGGTGATCCCTCTTGAAGCTGTCACTAGTTAGATTGACTACTTTGTTTCTATGTGTACTGTGACAAAGACTGGCGAGGCTCTTCTGCATATATCTTTATCAGCTGCTTTCCTTTGTCGATGGTCGCCACTACTCCTAATTTCTTTTCGAACACTCTGGTCACCTTAGCCTTTTCGTGTGGCTCCATGTGCTTAATTTCCTCTTGAAGACTGCTGACTTTACTGAGTAGCTTCTCGAAGGATTTGATGGTGAGTCCCTTAAGCATGAAAGCTACTAGCCCATAAATGCTCCTGAGTAGAATTTTAATCGCATGATGTTCCTGTAGCTGAGGTTCACAGCCATTGGCAAGGCTTGAGCTATGTGGAGAAAATACTATAATGTTGTTTATTTTGTATTATGCAGGTCTTTTATTTTTGCATCATGAGCTCTTCAATAGACACAGGGTGTTGCGGCCCGAAAAATCTTTTCACAAATAACTATTCTAACTCAGAAAATATTTTAATTGACCTATTGGGCAAGTCAACGTACCAATTAAAAGCAATTCCTGACAAGCTGCTGACGAACTGTTAGAAGAGTAGAGCTTCACTATTTCTTGTGTTAACACAACTGGCTCAGAAATGTGCTATATGCTGTCTGGGATTCCTAGTCCCATCAAATATCTTGAAGTTTGAGGCTACAAAACCCTTGGGGAAAGGCACGACATCAAATTTCTTCGGGTAAGGGCTATCCTTCAGTCTGAACCAATGCACTACTGTCGACACTATTTTTGGTATGGGGTTTGCCCGTAAGAAGCTGTCGGTATTGGAATTGAAATCTTGTTACCCGCTTTGGAAGGAAGTTTTAAAAATTTTAGTTTTGAAAAAGATGAAGTCAAACTGACCCCATAATTTTCATAGTTTAGATGAAAGAGCGCTTTACCTCAAATCCTGTATCTATCTCGAAGGATGAACACAAGAATT
>NW_018165254.1:299053-299609 GCF_001263595.1 Phalaenopsis equestris | reverse complement strand
GAGAAATCATTTAGATGTTTCATCCTGCAAAATTTTTTTTATTTATTAGGATTTACATTTGTGTGAAGCAATCAGCACAAATAACCTTGAAGATGTGAGGATTTAAGTCATGACAAACGACTACCTCAGAGTCCTAAGACGAGTTTAGGGCTTATATTATACAATATGGTTGTACAAAGGCCTGAAAATATGTTTGAGGATTTATGTTGCACTAGGCAAACAACCTCGATATCCTATGGCTTTTTTGTTTTAAAGCTAAGGAAAGATGTGTTGTTGTAGATCCTCTTTGAAGATGGTCGGGCTGCCCACCATGTAAGCTCCAAGCTCCTCGTTGTAGCAGAGTTTCAGTTTTAGAAATGACAAATCAAGTAGATGAAAGAAGTGTCATGTTTTGGAAAAGTAAAAAAAATAATTTATTGACTTAATTGAAGTTGATTATAGCGGCACCGGTCAAGATCCCATGGTTCCATCGTCCCGGCATCACTATTTTCTATTGGAATCACTTAGTCCAAATGAATTTACTAAACTCAACTTAATGAGTTCCATAATTTCATTT
>NW_018165254.1:296142-298330 GCF_001263595.1 Phalaenopsis equestris | reverse complement strand
TGAATATCCTGATGCTCAGTGAATATTGATGTCTTAATTATTCCCAAGAATAAGGTAAATGTCATTTACCTTTCAATTTGAAAATTATGTGGGTGAAGACCCTTTAGGAGACAAATTAGTGTTATTAAGAAGAATTAGCCAAATTTTAGTCCTAGTTGGACTTGTGGTGTTGTAAAAGTGTTTGATTATGTTGATTTTTCTAAGCCTCTTTTAACAAGTGGATTTCAACTTAAGTTCACCACTAAGTCCTTAAGACCTAAGTGAATGTATTAAGCGTGTGTATTGATTTTGAAAAAGTTTTAAAACTTTAAGTGATCATTATCAAGATCATTTAAAAATCCTTTTGATTATCAAACAAGGGTGTGAAATCATTGATTTCCAAAGTTATACCCCTAAATTCAAAAGTCATAATTTGTCAAATTTAAGTCAAATGACTTTGAAATTTTTATGTAACCCTACTGATAGGTCAATTAAAATATCAGAGGAGAAAATGTGAATTTTTCACAATTTAATTTAATTCATATAATTATTTTCATGCAAAAATAAGCATCTTCAAAGAAAATTCCAAAAGATGATCAAGACAACTCTTAATCACTTAAAATTTTTATATGAGCTAGCCCTATACCAGAAAGTCCTTTGGCCGAAATTTCATAATTGTTTGAATTTTCTATGATTTATTAAAATTAATTGAAGTTTTGGGGACTTTAATAAAAATAAAATATTTTATATGTTGAAAAATATGTTTTATATTTTTGGAAAATCTCTTTGAGGTCAAGGAACCCAGATAAATTTATTTTGTATTTTTCTAATTTTTATTTGATTTTTTAGAATTATTTTTGTCAAAAATTCTATTTTTAAGCCTTAAAAATCATTTTAAGATTTAAAAATAGATATCTGTGTTTTAAGATCTTGGAAAAATATTCCAATGATTCCTAAGTGTTTAGGAAATAATTTGGAACATTTCCATGAGTTTAATATTTTATGATTTTTTTTTTATTTATTATTTTTTTATTAAAAATAATAAAATCAAGTTTTTATTTTAAATAGATTTTAATTTTTATTAAATCCCCATGATATCAGAGAACTCAAAAAACTAGGTTTGATAATTTTTGGAATTATATTTTGATTTTTAAAAATCATTTAAGTTTGAAATTTGATGGTCACTTTAAAAATCAATTAAAAATATTAAATGATCTCGAAATGACCTGAAATTTTTATGGTGAGTTCTCTGACCCATGAGCCACAGTATAGAACAAAAATCAAGTGATTTTGATCTCTATGTATTCCAAATTAAATGTTTTAAGCAAATTAAGGTTTGCTCAAAACAGTGAAGTTTTAATTCTTAAAAATTATGAAATTATTTTCTAAGACTACTCTGGCCATAGGGAACTTATATGAATTTTTGTAGAATTTTCTAAGCCACATATAATTTTTTATAATTATTTGAATATAAAATTTATAACAACTTAGAAAATTAAGATCTCTGTCTAGAGATCTTCTATGTCTTTGAAAAAATACTCAAATTGTGCAGCTAGACAGAGGCTACAACATATAAAAATTTGGGGTCAAGGTGATAATCCCATATGAATGGAGAATTGAAAAACCACTAACTTTAATTCATTTTTTAAAAATAATTTATGCATCAAATTAATGTGAAATTAATTTCACATGGTTCTCCTTTGTTCACTGAGAAAGAGGGTATTTTTATTTTATTTTTATAAATTTTCTATGCAAATATATGGATTTTTGAAGTTTAGAGGCTATTTTCTGAGTTTATTAAATACCCCTATTTATTTATTCAAACGCGGGCTGACTGGATCATCAGATCCGTCGAAAGGCCACGCGGCGCGGTCCCATTAGCCCCGGGGCGCGCTCCTATTCGATGCCGCCTTTTGACTCAGCTGCCACGCGGCCCGCTATACCGGATGATCACCCGACTTGATCTGCGCCGTTCATTCAATTCACGCGAGAATGGACGGCATCCGTTCATCGTCCCCGATAGGCTTAACCGAGAACCATCCATTTTAAAACCTTAATATCTCTCTCATTTCCTTACGGATTTTGATGATTATTTTTTTAAATTGTTTGTCTTAAAGAGACGAACACATCTATATGATAAACATGCTATGAAATCAAGCCATTATAAATGGAGAACTCGTGAAGGCTCGGGAGAGTGAGTGAGGTTATA
>NW_018165254.1:275555-295301 GCF_001263595.1 Phalaenopsis equestris | reverse complement strand
TAGAGTCTAGGATGAGTTATGGTAAGGCTCATTTGACCATACCAAGCTCAATTGGTTTGGATTTGACCATAAGTCCAAGAAGGTGCATATGACCAAATCTTGTGTTTGGACTAGGTTAGGCATGTCAATTGACCCAATTAACTATGGCATTTGGTGTAAGAGACCATGAGGAACAACTTTTGTGAAGGGTGAAAGTCATTTTGAGGTCAATTGGTTAATCAATTTGGTGGATTTTTGATTTTTGACCCATTTTAAGCATGTTGGGCTAAGTTTGGGTCAAACTTGGGCTAGCCATGGGCTAATTACAAATTGATTATTGTGTTTGGTGTAAAACATTATAATGAACAATTTTCATGAAGGATGAAAATTGTTTTGAAGTGATTTGTTGGTCAATTTAGATGGATTTTGATGGGTTTTGGTTTTAGACCCAAATTAGGCACATGGATCTAATTTAGGTCAAACTTGAGCTACCTTTCGACTAAGTTCAAATTGATTGTTGTGTTTGGTCACAAATGACCTTATAAAGGATTTTCACTAAAAATTGGATGCTAATTTGAAGTTTAAGGCATTCAATTGTTGAGATTTGGGGTGTTAGTTGTCTAAGGCATTCAATTGTTGAGATTTGGGGTGTTAGCCAATATTGAGGCTAATTTTGGGAATTTCGGATTTAGGCCAAAATCAATTGGATTTGAGGCTTCATCAAAGCCAATTGATGATTGATTTTGATGTGTAAGAATGTTGTAAAGATTTTGTAAAATTAATTGAGACCAATTGACTAGGCTATGGGTTCAATTGAATGAGATTAAGTCTTATGGTCAAAATTGGGGCTTTGACCCAAATCAAAATTGGGCTCAAATCATAGACTAATTGAGCCTGGATTTGGTTTAGTTTGGTCATTCATAACTTATTTAATGGGAATTGGGGTCAATTAAGATCAACTCAATAGACATTTGGGATAGATTTGGGAAATTTTGGATCTTTAAAAGGCAATTTGGGGATTTTGGTTAAAGATGGTAAAATTAGCCAAATTGGGTCATGTGGTAGTTGAAAGATACAAAATTGGGAATATTTGGGATTTATTGGAATTTTTTGAAAATTTTAGAATTTATTTTGGGATTTTGGGTTAAAGAGGTGTCCCAAGAGCAGTTAAGTAATTTGGGGGTGTCTGGGGCAAAAGACCCAAGATGAACATTTCAAGTAGAATTGGATAGATATCCATTCTAAATGAACCATGGATCAATGAAATTCCCATTTTGGGTCCCCATGTATTGGTCTTAGCCAGGGTATTGTGGGGGTATTGTGTACCTTAACTCCAAACCAACACTCAGGGTCAATCCTAGGGTCAAGTAGTCCTATAGGAACTCCTCTTGAGTTTTCTCATAATGATCTTACCTACTAAGTGCTAGAGGTTAAGATCAATATGTGGAACTTCAAGTTGAGTAAAGAGAAGAGTTTTGAATTTCTAATGATGAGGATACCTTTTCTAGTTTTCTAAGACTAGTCAGTAGAAAAGTCCTATGGCTAGACCTAGGCTACTAAAGAAGTTTCTAGACCTCAACCAAAAGTGAGGTCAACAACTACCCTTAGATTGGGTTAAGGCATCCCACACTTATTCAACCATTTTCTAGAACTCTTTCTCTGCATAACACCTGATAGAGAATCCTTTTTGTGTTGCTCGTCTTTATTTGCTGAAACAACCTCTCTTCTTTCATTTGTGATGTGTATGATTTCCGGCTGATTGATCTCTGAAGAAGCCAATTGCGGCGCTTGTGATTGCCCCTGAATGGTGTCTCCTTGGGAGCCTGGGCTTTGATGGCCCTCCGAACTCTTCTGTTGCGGTTCCTCTTTTGAGTTCGGGTCAGCAGTATAGTCCTCGAACTTGATCTGATTTCAAACACGGGTGATGGGACAGTTAATCCCTCACTCGAATCCTCAATAATCATTACTACTTTCCCTTTAGCAGCAGCGGGGATAGCGGGTTTGGAGGGTGTCGTGACTGCAGTAGTTTTAGACTTCTTGCAGACAGGGAAGTCTTGAAGGCAGTTGAGGTTGAACAGTTGAGGTTGAATTTTGCAGATGGTTCTTGTATTTCTGGTGTGGCGATCTTCATCACTACAAATAGGGATTTTTCGAGGATGACCTCGAGATCTTCAAATCCGGCTCCTAATTTGATGGTAGGAGCGAGGTTATGGGCTTCATGGGTCTTTGGCTGGCAGGTTGCAGGAAAATGTCAGCATTGGGTAGGCCATTGCAGCAGGCTTAAAAATATAAAGTTTCAGGGTTAGCTATATGGCCAAAAAAACCTCGTAATTTTTAGTGCAAGCACTGAAAGTAGATGTTGACATATAGATAGGGCAGGTCTTAATTTATGGGTATTTTAAAATCTTGTTTAAGAAAAAACGAGAGGTGAAAATTTTAATTAATGTAAGAAAATTTCAAAGTACGCGCAACACAACACGATTTGGTTTAATTTGCCAAGTAGCAAATCAAATTTCGAAGGGAGATGTGAAGTATTTTATGGCCCAGTGTGGGACCCATTTAGTGGAAGACAATGCCCAGGTGGAACTAGTCCACTAACACACCTATTGGGGGTCCGACCCCACATGAAAATTTAAAGAGTCCTTAATGACCTTTTGAAACCCTCTGTTCAAAGATGGTTGAACAGCTAGTCCTAAAGTTCAAGGAGTTAGCTGTACTTTCCCAAGACAGAAATCGATAAAGTATGCCAACCAAAGAAGGATAATTTGGTCCAAGAGGGACCTGAACACATTACTGATGTGTGAAGATAATATTTCTTGATTTGTATGGAGAGAAAAGCTTGTTCCCAGCGGAGTTGCCAGAAGCTGTCAGCGCTATTTTTGGTTGGAGAGTTGCCCGTAAGAAGCTGTCAGTCACCAAAATCAAAATCCCGTCGCCCACTTCAGAATGACGTTTTAATTTACATATGTATTTAGTTTTAGGAAAATATGAAATCAAACTGACCCCATATGTTTCATAGTTTAAATGAAAGAGCGATGTACCTTAAATCCTGTATATATCCTGAAGGATAAACACAAGACTCAAGGATGAGGCTCGATCAAATAAACTGAGGAATATATGACATATGTTTGGTCTACAATATCTTTGTATTTGCTGACAAGTTCCCCTATTTAATATAAATAATTAAATAGGGTTTATATTAAGCTGGGTTCAGACATGCTTCCTATAAGGGCAAGCCCCTATAGTTAATTACATCTTAAATGATCGAAGTCACCTAAGAAAACTCTAGATAAAAATCAGGAAATATTATCTTCAAGGAGTTTCAAAGGGTAGCACTTTTCAATGAGATTTTAACGTAGAGGTGTGAAAGGGGATTGGTTCAAATTTGGAACATTTTGTTATAGAGTCCACAGGAGGAAGAACTAGGGGATTTCATGGATCCAGAGGGCAACCTCAGTGACTTCCCAAGCTATCCTAATATTTGGCTTCAACTTTGAGGAGAAATATTTAGGTGATATTTAGGTGTGGTGTTTCATCCTGCCATTTTTATTAGTTAGGGCTTACATTCGTGTGAAACGATCACACAAATAACTTAGAAGATGTAAGGATTTTGGTCGTGATGGACGACAACCTCGGAATCCTAACAATAGTTAGGGCTTATATTGTATAGAAGGGCTATATGAAGGCCTAAAGATAAGATGAGGATTTACGTTACATAAGCAAACAACCTTGAAGTCTTATGACATTGTTGTTTAAGTATAAGGAAGGAAGATTGATTTAGTTGGGGAAGACAGCTTTTGCTGTCTTTTGCTGTTGAAGATTGCTGTTGAAGATGGCCGTGTTGCCCACCATACTAGCACCAAGCTCCTAATCGCGACGTGTTTGAGTTTTCTAGTGTGTCAAGTTATGATGCCAAATCAGGTCGCCCTATGGTTGAAGTTCTTTAAATTTTATGGGGGCATGTTAAAGTTGATTAAAGCGACACTGGTTAGGATCCTACGGTTCCTTCGTTCCGGCACCACTAGTTTTTATTGGATTCACTTAGTACAAATGAATTTACTAAACTCAACTTAATGAGTTTCATAATTTCATTTAGACCGTGGGAAGCCTTGTTAGCAACCGTAGGTTACCTCCTCTGAGGGATTCCCGATCATCCAATAGAGACGTATTAATTTAGTTAAAGTTGTATTTTTTGGTGATGTTTGTGTTTTGAATGTTGTGGAGGTGAATTTTATGATTTTTTATTTTAGTTTTGGTTTTAGTTTTATGGCTATCCTGAAAGTTTCTGTTTTGACATACAGGATGACATCGTTGTTTAAACAAAAAGTACAATATGAAGGTACAAGAAAGACAACACTGAAAACTGTAAAAGCGTACCTGGCGAGTTTTCTCGTTCCACCACCTGAAACTCAAAAGGCATGTTAATGCAGTTTATATGAGAGAGGGAAGTAAAATTTTAACGACCTATCTAACCCTAGGTCATATCTTGGTGGGTCCTTAGGAGCTTAATTAAGGATGATATTGGCAAGCAAAATATATTAAGTTTAGTAGATCTCCGAGGTATCCAACAGATCTAGAGAAAGAAGCAGGTCCGTGCTACTTTCTCACTGCCTGGTGGAAAATCTCGAGTTATTTTAAACTTATTATGTTGCTTAATATTTCATCCTATAAAACACCCTAATGCTCAATGAATATTGATAACTCAATTATCCCTAAGAGTAAGGTAATTATCATCTCTGACTTAATTTTGAATATTATGTGAGAGAAGATCCTTAAAAAGGCAAGCTATTGTTTTTGGGACACTTAGCCAAATTTTGGTCCTAATTGGGCTTGTAGTGTTTAAAAGATGTTTAAATTTTAAATGATGTTTACTTTTCTAATCCTCATTTAAATGAAACTTGATTTAGCCTAAGTCACTACTAAGCCCTTAAGTCCTAGGTGAGCGTCTTAGTTAGTTTTGAAAAGGTTAAGCTTTAGATGATCATGATTCATGATTTATATTTCATTTGAAAATCAAAATAGGGGTATTAAATTGATTAATTGTTGACTTCAAAAGTCATACCCCTAAGTCCTGGGTTCATTTAATAAACTCTAAAATTTAATAAATTAGAAATTTTTTAACATGTCTTTTCAATTAGAAAAGCGTGGTTGGTTTCTACCAATTAACCCCTTGTGTTTCAAACATCCAAATTAGGATAAGAGGTTACCCATTTCCCTCCTTGAATTAAGCCTAAGTGTTAATTAAGGCTAAATTTCCAAAATTACATATTTGCCCCTAAGGCTCTAACACTTCATAATTTGTCAAATTCAATTAAAATTACTTTGAAATTTTTATCCTACCTCATTCATGGGTCAATTAAGACATCAAAGGAGAAAATGTGATTTTTGAAAATTTAATTCAATTTACATAATTATTTTCATGCAAAAATAGGATTTTTCAAAGAAAATTCCCAACTTGACCAAGGTAAACCCTAATCCCTTGAAATTTTTAATGGAGGTAGACTTAGTCTAGAGAAGCTTTTGGACCAAATTTCATAATTTTTTTAATTTTATTTGAATTTTAAGAATTATTTTAAATACTTAGGTATTTATTAAATATAAAATATTTTAAATAGAGAAAATTAAGTTTTATATTTTTGAAAAATCCTCCTGATGTCAGAGAGCTCAAAGGAGAAAATTTTATATTTTTCTAAATTTTATTTGATTTATTGGAATTTTTTTTGTGAAAACCCATTTTTAGCCTTTAAAAATTATTTTTTAGCTTTAAAATTCAGTATCCTTATTTAGAAAATCAGGAAAAATATTCTAATTGTTTCTAAGTGCTTAGGAAGTAATTTAGAATATTTTCATGAATTTTATTTTTTTTTTATTTTTATGGATTTTTAATTATTTAAATATTTAAAATAGGTTAAAAATCAAGTTTTTATTTTAAACTTTATTTTATTTTTAGAAAATCCCCCTCATCCTAGAGAACTCAAAAAAAAATAAAGTTTTTTAATTTTTCTAGTTATATTTTAATTATTAAAAATCATTTTAGTGCCAAAAAAGTTAATTAACTTGCAAAATGAATTTAAGTTATTAAATGAACTTAAAATGCTTTGAAAATTTTATGGTGACTTCTCTGGATCCTAAAAAATAGTGGAGATTAAAAATCAAGTCATTTTTTTGTTTATATTTTTCAAAATTAATTATCTTAGTGATTTAGAGTTTGTGAAGATTAGGTGTATTTTGAGTGGCTTGGCTTATGAGAAATTTTTCTAAAGGCTCTCTGGTCACTATAAACCTTCCAAACTTTTCTTGGATTTTTCTAAGGAACATGCTAATTTCCATGATTAATTTAAACAAATAATGCATAAAAACTTGGAGAATATTATTCTCTGTCTAGAGACCTTCTCTAACTTTGGAAAAATCAGGAAATGTTCTTTTTAACAGAGGCAGCAACATGCTAAAATTTCAAGCTATAGTGATATCACTACATGCATGGAGAATCAAAACATCCAAATTAGTATTTAATTAATTAAAAATAAAATATGAATTACATGCACTTAAAATTATTTCCACATTGTTCTCCTATGTTCACTGAGCAAGAAGGTATTTTTATTTTATGTTTGTGATTTTTCTACACCAAGATATGAATTTTTGAAATTAGGGATCATTTTCTGAATTAATTAAATCCCTATTTATCATTTAAAAGCTTGGCGCCACCTCAACCTACGGCGGCTTCAAAGCTCCATGCGACGCGCTCCTATTCAACATCGCCGTCCACCTCAGCGCTGACTCAGCCCGCAGTTTATGTTCCTAAGCGTTGTCCTGCTTGATCTCGACCATCCATCCGATACACGTGTGAACCGTCCGACTTCTAGCCTTAAGATCTCTGTCATTTCTTATCCAAATTAGATGAATTTTTTTTAAATGCTCTCCTAGACTAGACAATCATATCCATACAGTTGTGATTCCATGAAATCAACTCAAAACAAATGAAGAGTTCAAATCAGAGGTTCTTGGCACTTTTGTTGGGGTCCAAAGAGGCTAGAGATTGAGCCTCTGGTCTTGATGTAAGGCCTAGCTGTGATTTGGTCAAACCAAATTTTGGGTGTTAGTCTAGAGCTATTGTAGAGGCTATTTCAAAGGGAGATTTTATGGGGCTTTGACTTCTTTCTCGGTTGTGAAGGTTTGGGCACAAGTAATTGAAGTTTGGTGGACTGTGGAAGTGTAATGAGCCTTGTCATGGTTTTTGGCAAAGGTTTGAGCTTAAAATTGAGCTTCCACAGTGGAATTTAGTGGGGGAAGAGGGTTGGATTGCACCGAGGGGATCTCAGAGAAGCTCAGTGAGAAGTTTGGGGGGCTCTCTCTAAGAAATTTTTAGCACACCTCCCATGGCTGTGGAGGTGAGTTTTTATAAAAAATGTCCATGGGGTGGCTCTCAGAGCAAATGTTTGGGTGCATTGTGATTGTTAGGTGGAGGGAAGAAGAGCTCTACAATTTGATTTGGCTGAGCTGGCCTCTAGATTTGACTTGGATGAAGTTCCATGGGGGTGGCTCTCAGTTTTGAGCTTCTCCGGCGACTAGGCAGGCCGTCCATGGCAGGGGGAGGTGGCTAGGTGCTCAGGGCATCCAGGGGAATCTGTCTAAGCAACTTAATGCAATGAGGTTTAGTTTTGGTAAGGGTATCTTAAACATGTGCATTTTTGGAAATAAGATCCCTTAATTTAGGGCACCTTTGGTCAATGGCTTCATTTAGGTGGTTAGATCGGTTTTGGCTCAGTCTTAGGGTCTTACCAATGGCTGCGGGGGTGTGTTATTAGGCCATCTTTACTGCATAGGTTCAATGTGGGTTCAAGTGATCAAAGTTTGGGTTTGGGCTGGGCTAGCCATGTCAATTGGCCTAATTGATTGATCAAAATTGTATAGATGATTGTTATGAAGATTTTTGGTGAAGGGTTGAAGTGATTTTGAGTTCAATTGGTAGGTCAATTTGAGGGATTTTTTTTTTTGGTCAATTTGGACATGTTGGGCTATACATGGGTCTAGGTTGGGCTAGGCTTGGGGTAAGTCCAAATGGAATGGTTCAAATGATCAAGAGGGATGTTGTGAAGATTTTTTATGAAGGGATGGAGTCGAAATTTTGGGATTAAGGCCCTCAATTTGGCGAGATTTTGAGACATGGCCAATTTGGGGCAAAATTTTGGCTTTTGGACTTAGGTTGAAATCAAACGAAATTGACCTCACCAAGGCCAATTGAAGGTCAATTCTGATGTATGGGGATGTTATGAAGGTTTTTTCAACATAAATTGTGGCAAATGGAGTAGGCCATGGGTTCAATTTGGTGGAACCAAGTCATAGGGCCAAAATTGTGTTTTTAGTTTAGCTCAAAATTAGGTTTAAATCATGGACTAATTAAGCTTGGATTTGGTCTATATTGGTCACATCAAGGGTGAATTTGAGTTTAGAATTAAAATTAGGGTAAATTGAGAACAATTGGATAGACATTTTGGGGTAATTTGGGGAAAATCTGAGCCTTTAAAGGGCAATTTGGGGGTTTTGGTCAAAGATTGTCGAATTGGCCAAATTGGGTCATGTGATAGTAGAGAAAAATGAAATTGAAAATATTTGGGAGGTTTTGAGAATTTTTGGAATGTTGGCCAAAGAGGGGTATTTTGGTAATTTGGCCAATTTTGGTGATTTTGGGTAGTTTGGGTGTTTTCAAGATGTTTGAAATGATTTTTGAACCAACTTGGGTATTTTGGGTAAATTTGGAAATTTTGGCCAAATTTGAGGTTTCAAAGGCATCTAGGTAATTTGGGGGAATTTAGGGGCAAAAGGCTAGGTTGGGTATCTTGGTAGAGTTGGAGTGCGAGCCACCATCAATAAGCCATGGACTAATGGAAACCCCATTTTGGGTTCTCTATGTACTGGTCTTAACTAAACCCTAGCCTAGGGCCAGTGGGTTTAGGGGACCTCCTACATGAGTACCCAAAAGTATCAAGGGATCAGAGCCTAGAAATTTAGGTTTAGGGTTGTGAGTGATTATGGGTGAGAGTGAGTGCAAGTGAGTGCCTTAGCCCTAGACCAACACCCAGGGTCAACTCTAAGGCTCAGCAGTCCTATAGTTGACTCATCTTGAGTTCCTCTATAATGACCCCACCTATTAAGTGCTAGAGGTTATGACCAATATGTGGAACTTCAAGTTGAGTAGAGAAGAGTTTGAAATTTCTAATGGTGAGGGCTCCTTGTCTAGTTTTCTAAGAATAGTCAATAGGAAAGCCTTATGGCTAGACCTTAGGCTACTAAAGAGGAAAAACTAAACCTCAACCAAAAGTGAGGTCAACAGGGATCAACTTAAATTAAATGATCTTATGTTGTTGGTTCAACCAGAATATACACTGGTTACGTTAGGCTTACAACATAAAACCAAGTGCTTTGTGGGAGGCAACCTATAATTATCAGTGTGTTCTATTTTAAATGTTATGTTATTGTGTTGATTAAGAAAAACGTGGTTGTATTTTGAAGATATAATGATTTAGAAATGATTTCAAGACCTTAATTGATGACTTGGATGTGTTGGAATTAGAATTTGGACGTTAAGTAGACCTATCTAAATTAAGCACCGAAACTTAAGCGCCAACATTCGACACTTAAGCGCGTCAGTTAACAAAACATGCTAAAATAAATTTCTAGAGGAATTAAATGTGGTTTAGTGAGTTTAAACGTGCGTTAGTGGTTTGAGAACATGTGTAGTGGGTATAGGCTAGATCCAAGGCCTATAAATAGTATGGAATGAAGAGAATTCTCACCCCACTTCAAATTTTCATTCTAAATTCTAAGTGATGAGTGTGAGAACTTACAAAATGTCTTCTTGGGAGATTGAAATTAAGAAGAAAGAAGAAGCCATGAAGAAAATGTTCATTAATTAAAGTGCACAAAAGTTATACAACGAATTTCTAGCTGTTGGTATAGAAGGAATAGCAGAGAAGATTGCAAAGATTGAGGTTGATGTGGCTTCAATTGAAGCAAAGATGAATGAGACTAACACACATTTGAAGCATATTGGATGGCAACTTAAGAAGTAATTTAGTCAAACAAGTTTTATAGAAGAAGCGGACAAGGCTATGTATTTGAAAAATAATTGGATTGAATAAGAATCAACCAGAGTTCGTCACCACTGTCCGTTCTATTAGATTTATATTCCAAATGCCCTAAGAGAAACAAATGAAAGGCTGGAATTCATTCCACTGGAAGGAGAATGAAATTAAGTTCTATAGTCTAGTTGTTTTTTGGATGTTAGTTTTTGTTTGTTTTAGGTGTCTTGATGTTAGTGCTAAGTTTGTTTAGTATATGAAATATGTGTTTAGAAGTTATCTCATCCAAGACTCTTTAGATTGAGAAATTATGTATCACAAGTGTTTGTATTTGTTTATGAATTAATATAAGTACTTGTTTGTGTGTGAAATTTTGTGTTGAATTGAATTTGTGAAAATTGGTGAATTTTGAGAAAGTAGAGAATTGAAAGGGAAAAAAATTGATATTAAGATTTATAAGACTATTTTGGGGTGGTTGACTTAGGCTAGATGTGAATTTCATTTAAAATTAAAAATATAAAAATTTGTGCACTGGTGTCTAAGCGTCAAGACCCTGTGCTTAAGTGCTAGACTACCTGAGAGATAGGCACCTAAGTGCCGAACTAGTCACACTTAAGCATCAATTCACTTAAACTGGTTCATGAACGGTTAAAAATGAAAATTTGAGTCGAAAAATGCCATTTTTGCCTCAACCATCATCTTCTTCCTCGAGATTTCATGATTTTGGGACCCAGGGCTCCTTCTAAAGTGAAGATTTCTGAGTGGAATTAAACCAAATTTTATAGATTTCCTCTTCTCAAGGTAAGAGCTTCACTTCTATGTAAAAATTTTATTATTTTCACCATGTATTTTGAGTACATTGGGGATTTTTCTGAAATTCACTATTCATGGTGAAATTTTGAGAAAAAATTATGGAAAATACATGGAAATGATAGTTTATGCTTTTAGAAGTTAAGTTTAGTGATTTAGGCTTAAGATTTTAAGATTTATTGTGAATATTATGTAATTTTTAGAAATGGCCCCAAGAATGAAGAGGATCAAAGGGAAGTCAAATTCCAATTCCAGTAAGTTCATTAGTTTGAAAGCTCAGGATAGATTACTGAAGAAAAACTGATTCCTAGGCGTTTTTTCAAAAATCCAATTAGAGCAGCTGAAGATTTAATAGTTCATCGATAGTGGGAACGATTTTGTTGTTTCTCTATTGTAGCTATAATTTCTGTGGTTCAGGAGTTCTATGCTCATGTCCTTGAAGCTGAGGAAGATCAAGTTATGGTCAGAGGAAAATCAGTAGTTTTTTCACCTAAGGTAATAAATTCATTTTACCTGCTGCCCCCAAGTGTATTGTGTTTTTATTCAAATTATAATCTGACTGAGGAGGAGTTAGATGAGATTATATTTTCATTGACTGTGGGAAGAGGGTTACGGAAAATAACAAATGAAAGGAGAGTAAATTTCCCTGCATCAAAGCTTGATGCCACATCAAAAGAGTGGCACTATTTTATTTCAACTCATTTACTCCCCACCAATCACATGAGTGAAGTTACAAAAGATTGAGCTACTATGAACTATTGCATTCAACAGTTTAAGCCGATCAATATTGGATCCTTGATCTAACAGATCATCATCAGTTCTACTACAGATGCCACTACTGCAGGTTTATGATTCACACCTTAATCTTTTCTTTATGCGAGCAAGCTGGTGTTAATTTTGATAGTTGGGAGGAGATTCTGCAGCCTCTAAAGCCTATCACTAATGTCAATGTGAAATCTTATTTACAACATTCTATATTTGGATGGAAAGGAGGATTTTCTAGAAGCTTAGGTGCTTCAACATTTCATGTTTCTACTTCATGTGCATCTACTTCTTAAGGTCAATCTACTAGTTCTGATTCACAGGCTCAATTAATGCAAAGGATGTTCGATAACATCAATTATACTACGAATAAGGTAATAAATTTGGAGAATTATGTAGGTCATATTGATGGTTATATGAAGAAACATAGTGACTTTGAAAAAAAAAATTCACTCATTTTTGGAAAGCCTTATCAGGGGTGACCAAAGTGTGGTTTTTTCTTCATATCCACAACACCCTTCATATGCGCCTACTACTTTTTGGGACAACAATGATGATATTGATGAGGAGGAAGAGGAGGATTGATTTGAGTAGTTTAATTTTTAATTTGTGAACTTTATAAGTTGTAGTTGTGTCAAACTGCTACTTTGTTATGTGTTGTACTTGTTTAGACTGCTATTATTGTTTGTGTTTTGTTAGAGACTTTTGTGATGCATTTGTGTTGCTGTGAGTAGTTATATTTTGTTTTTGTGGTAGTAATTGTGATAGCAGTGTTGTCTAGTGTATTTTTTTAGTTTGTGTAGAACTTAATCCTTAATATTAGGAAGCTTTAGAATATTACTAACTTTCACTTAAGAACTTCAAGTTTAAATTTTCAATTTACTACCATGTATTTTCTTTATGTTGCAATTATGAATTTATGTTAGTGTGTTTGTTTTGTGTGTTTGTTTTCTTTTATGTTTTGTTTTCTTTTATGTTATCCTCCACTCCATAGAAGTCTAATGAATCTCATATATGTTAAGATAAGTTAAATTTTGATCAATTAATTTTTACTCCTATTTTTCATGTTTGTACTTGTATATGTAGGATGTAAAAATTCTTATAAGCATGTTATTTTTAGTTTTCATTCGTGCCTCTATATAAATATATGATGCTAAAATATTTTACCTTTTTTAAAATTTATGTTCGGGGGGATGAAAAAAAATTTTCAAAACTTGAATTTTATTTATTCTCAAATGTGCTACAAATAAATTTGATTTGGATTTGGAAAAAAAATGATTATGTATATGAAATTATATTAGGGAAGTAAAATTTTGAATATAGAAATGTGTAAGAAAATTTAGTTGAACCTATGTAATGAAGAACAACTCAAAATTAAAAATTTTTAGTGTAAAAATGATAAATATTGTGTAACCATATTTTGTAAGAGAAGTTGTATTTTTGAAAAATATAGAAGGACTAGACTTTTATTTTCAATACTTAAATTTCTTTTATTAAAAATATTTTTCAAAAATATTATTAAATTTTTAAGTTAAGGATTTATATCAAAACTTTGCTTTAGAAAAGGAAAAGTGGATATCAAAATCATTAAAGATCTATTCAGATATAGTAATCCTCACCAGAAAAAGAAAAAGAAAAAGAAAAAAGAAAAAAGTAAAGTTGAAAAAGGGAGGAGAAGCTTGAAGCTTAGTGCATAATAAAACAATAGTACCACATTTGATCTTTTTAAAGTATAAGTCTTAAGAAATTATAGTGGTTTAATTATTCTTAATAAAAATCTTCAAGGGGAGATGATAGAATGCCTAAACTCTAAATTTGGAGAATTTACGAGTATCTCTGAACTAGATAGAAACTCAAATTTTAAGACTTCTTTACATTAAAGATTTCTAAGCTCTAAGTTGGTCTCATTTACTATTTTTTTTTCTAAATTCAACTACTATATTTCTAGATCAAAATTTTAAAATATCATAAAGAAACTCATTTACATAATCTAATTATTTTTGCTTTGAAAGATTGGAGTGTCACTTGAGGACAAGTAACATTTGGACAAGTAACGCTTGAGAACAAGTAACATTTTAAGTTTGGGAGATTTTAATACATCCAAACTATATAACATTTATGTAGAAATCATTATATCTATTTTTGAGGATATTACGCTTTAATGGAAGGTATTGTTGTGTTTTTTTTCAGGTATAGTTAAATGGATGAAAAATGGTTAAAGGAGTGAAAAATGATCAAATTTGGAGCAAAAATGAAGAAGGTGTGCAAAATAATTGTGGCGCCTAAGCACCCAAGACTGGCGCTTAGGCACCAGGATAATAGAGAAGGTCATGCTTAAGCATCACATACCTCACGCTTAAGTTCCAGAGGTAGTTATTTGATGATTCAAGAAAATTTGGACAAATTTTTTAAGGGGTGTTTGAAGCAACTCTTGGTGAAAACATGATTTATGGTCAATGCACACGAAAATACATTCAAATGGTTTTTGAAAGGAGGAAACTTATGGAAGATTCATTAAATGTGGACATACTTTGAAGAGACACCAAAGCACCTTTTGAAAAATTATAAAAGAAGACTTAGATTGAATGATTTAGAAAGTCTCAATTAGCCGCTGACGCCCCTCTCTCATAGATTAATTAGGACAATTTTACAGAGAAGAAATGGAGGAGTTGTAGTGTGTTAGTAGAGAGTATTGTAAGAGAATGGAAGAGAAGAGATTCAAAGAGATTCAAAGGAACTTCAAGGGAACTTCAAGAGTTTGGTGGAGAGGAATTTGAGATAAGTTTTTATCTTTGTGACAATATTTGATTTTAATTTAGAATTCTTGTGTGTTTACATGATTTTTACTTTAAAAAATAAGTGTGGTTGTGTTTACTTTAAAAAATAAGTGTGGTTTTTGTTGTCTTTTTCCTTAAATTGATAATTAATTAAGTGTTGGATGGAAGTTGTATGAAGTATTAATCTTTAATGTTGGAATAAGTTGTGATAATTAAACTTTGTGCTTTATTTACTTCTTGATTTGACCAATTAAGATGTTAATATCTATTGTGAAAACATGTAAGATTTAAGATGGTATTATCTCAGTTAACTAATGGTAAGAATCACATGAGATTGTATGGATCACATGAGATTCACATGAGATTGTATGGATGAGAATGTAATTCATATGGTTGAGTGCAAATAAATAGGAAAATAAACTTTGAAGGGTGTAGATTTAAAGGACTTATAGTAATAGGATAAAACCCCCACTTCAGTTTATAGTTTTAGGTCTTGATACAAGACGTTTTCCCCTAGGTGGAGGGAGAAAAGGAAACTCTAGAGTGAGAGCTAGTATCTTCCTACCTAGCCCGTCTACAAAACTATTCAAACTTTAAATTAGCCAATGTTCTTTATAGCATCTTTAGTAAGGCTAAGGAATATTATTGCTCCTATTTGGCACAACTCAATTTGATAACTTACACAACAAAATTTCTATACTTGTTATTAATTCATCATAAGGAAAAAGATATTTTATTTATAGTGCATTCAACTTACAAATATCTAGTTAAATTTAGTTAGTTGTTTACTTTATTTTAATTTATCAAAATTACAAAGAAAAAAATCAAACTTTCATTCCTTTTATAACATCTATAGTTTGAGTAAGAATATTTTGCAAAGTAGAATTTGTTATCTAATTCATTATGACTTAAGAGATTGTAATTCTCCTTATGGGTTTGATATTCGGGGCTTAATAAAAAAGTCATATATTGCTTCATAACGATACATATACTTCCATAGTATCTCAATATTTAAATATAATAATTGCACTCTTAATATATTAGGAGTCAAGCTTTTGGTGCCATTGTAAAGTAAGAAGTATAAGTAAGGAAAATTGAGAATATAACCACATGCTTTGTAGTACTATCTTAAAAGATCGGGATCACCTCCTAATAAGTTCTTGGTTTAATGTCATCAGCTTGACAAATCTAGATATCTACTTAGGTTGACCCAACATTAAAACCTCATTAATAAATGATCTCTCTCCTTTTAAATAGGGTTTAAGTCTCTGTCCATTCACTTTAAATACCTTACCATTCCTTGGATCTTTAATATCAATTACACCAAAAGAATAAAATTTAATTATAGTAAATGGCCCCGACCACCTAGCCTTAATTTTTCCAGGAAATAATTTCAATTGTGTATTATATAGTAAAACCTCTTGTTTGGACTCAAAATATTTCCTAAGTATCTTTTAATCATGCCAATTTTTCATTTTCTCTTTATAAATCTTAGCATTTTCAAAATATTATTATCTAATTTTCTTGAATTCATTTAACTATAATAATATTTTTTCACCTCCTACTTTTATATTATAATAAAATTCACTAATAGCTCAATAAGCTTTATAATTAATTCTACTGATAAATAACAAGTTTACCAAAATGTGAGCCTATATGGAGATATTCCTATAGGTGTTTTAAAAGCAGTTCTATAAGCATATAATGCATAATCTAATCTGAAAGACCAATTCTTTCTAGAATCCTTTTGTTTTCCTTGTTAGATACTTCTACTAAACCACTCGTCTATAGATGTTATGTTGTGGCAATATTACGCTTAATTGCATAATTTATTACTAATGTATAAATATTTCTATTCCTAAAGTGGCTCCCTTCATCACTAATTATCACTCTAGGCATACCAAACTACTAAAGATATTCTTCTTTAAGAATTTAGCTACACTTTGAACATCACAATTTGGAAGAGTCACTGCCTCAATCCATTTTCAGATATAATCCACAACTATCAAATTATATAAATTTCTTAAGGATGCGACAAAGGGACCCATGAATTATAAACCCCAAACATCAAATATCTCAATTTCCAAATTAAAATTTAGAAGCATTTCATCTCGCTTAGAAATATTGCCTACTCTGAAATCTATCACAAGTTTTTATATATAATTTCACATCTTTATATAGAGTAGACCAATAAAAACCAGATTACAAAATCTTATAAGTAGTTATATCACTCCAAATTTTCCCCCGAATTCAGAATCAAGACATTTCTTAATAATTTCTAGGGTTTCTTATATAGGTGCACATCTTCTTATCACTTGATCCTTACATTTTCTATAAAGGTATGGGTCATCCAAGAAGAAGTATCTTGCATTATGTATGAATTTCTTCCATTGATGTTATGTCATGCCATATGTTAAAATATCACTAACTATAAAATTTATTATGTCAGCATACCACGGAATATGTCACTCAGTAATAGCAAACAATTGCTCACCAGGAAAATTTTCTTCAATTTCATCATCATAAATATGTGAATCTCCGTGATCTAATCTTGATAAATGATCTGCTAATTGATTATTATAACCCTTTCAATCCACTACTTTGATATCAAATTCTTGCATCAAAAGAACCCATCTAATCAATCTCAGTTTGACATCCTTTTTAAACATCAAATATCTAATAGCATAATGATCAGTGTGAATAATAAATTTGGATTAAATCTATTAATAGCATATACTATAGACAATAGCTCCTTATCCATTATAGTGTAATTTGTTTGAGCATTGTTAAGGGTTTTAATGACATAGTATATAGCTTTAAACATTTTATTGTGTCTTTGTCATAATACCGCCGCAATAGTATAGTCACTGACATCACACATTAGCTCAAATGGTTTCCTCTATTCAGGTGAAATAATAATAGGAGCATTGACTAATTTCACATTCAAAATATTGAAGGCATTTAGGCATTCATAGTTAAAATTAAATAGAATATATTTTTCTAAAATATGGCATAGAGGTTTTAAAATTTTAGAAAAATCTTTTATATATCATCTATAGAATCCAGTATGTCCTAGAAAACTTCTAAATCTCCTCATAGTAGTAGGTGAAGATAGTTTTAATAACATGCACTTTTGTTAGATCTACTTCCATGCCTTTTTCAAATATTTTATGTCCCAACACAATATCTCTTGAAATCATAAATTGGCACTTCTCTTAATTGAGAACCTTCACAACGTTTCAATACCTTCACCAAATTATCAAATGAAGGGACAAACACTGAAAAGTCATTCATAAACACTTTGACTACTTTCTCAATCAGATCATAAAAAATAAACATCATACAACACTAAAACGTAGCAAGTGCAGTTCATAATCCAAAAGATATTCTATGAAAAGCAAAAGTCCCATATGGACTTGTGAATGTTGACTTATCTTGATCCTCAAGGGCTATACGTATCTGATGGTACCTCAAATATCCATCTAAGAAGAAAAAATATAGATTGTCAGCTAATTTATCCAATATCTTATCCATAAAGGATAAATGAAAGTACTCTTTCCTTATGACATAATTTAATTTTCTATAATCTATACATATACGCCACGCAGTGACATGTATAGTTAGGATTAATTCATTCTTTTGATCAAAAGTCACTGTAACTCCTCCTTTCTTACAAACACAATGAATAGGATAACCTAGGTACTATCTTGTTATAAGACAAATAATACATGCATCTAACTATATGAATAATTCCTTTTTAACTACTTCTTTCATATATGGATTTAATATCTTTAAGGATCTAACTGAGGCTTATGGTTATCTTCCATTAGAATTCAATGCATAATTGTCTGCAAAATTTTAGGGGGGTCTTATGGAAGCTGTCAGTCGCCAGAATGGAAATCCCGATACCCGCTTCAGAGGGACATTTAATTTATATATATATTTAGTTTTAAAAAATATGAAATCAAACTGATCCCATATCTTTCAAAGTTTAGATGAAAGAGCACTACACCTCAAGCTATGTATCTATCTCGAAAGATAGACACGTGACTTGATAGTGAGGCTCAATCAAATAAAGTAAGAAATGTATGACATCCATTTGCTCAGCAAAACCGTTTTATTATAAGCCGACAAGTTCCCCTATTTAATATAAAAAATTAAATAGGGTTTATATTAAGTTGGGTCCTTGAAAGTTTCCTTATAGTTAATTACATCTTAGATAACTGATACACCGAAAATATATGCATTTTAGACTCATATTTTATACTTATTTTTGGTGATATTGCACTTTAATGGAAGGTATTTTGATGTTTTCTTGCAAATTGTTGATTTAGAAAGCTTAAAGCAAAAGGGATAAAATTTGAAGTCAAAATGACGTTTTTGAGGAAATACATAGCGTAGGAAGCGCCAAGGTCAACATCAACGACACCAAAAACCAAAAGCTGAAGAATTTTTACTCACCGCCAACGATGTCAGAGTAGCGCTGACGGCGCTAAAGACGGTTTAGACCCGTTTCTAGAACGTTCAATGTATTTAGATGATTTTTGAAGAGGTTTTGGAGGCACCTCTTTGAGAACCGACCTCGGGCTTTATTTGGGGCCAAATTTCATCAGAAAAGGAACTCCTTTTCACTCCAAAACATTCCATACTCCTCTATGTCTTTTGCTCCTCAACGTTCATTTTTTGCTCCACAACGTTCCACCATGCCATATTTCTATAATCGAACTTCATTCCACCACCATATTGGAGATAATTAGTGATTTTGCTTTTATATTTTAGAGTTTTTGTGGTGAGATTTAGTGTGAAACTTTCTATAAGAGGGTTGGAGAAGGATTGGAGAAGGAGAAAAGTGAGTTCTGCATTTCTAAGGAAATGCTACAAAGGATTTGCTTTGTGCTACAAACTAAGGAAATGCTACAAAGGATTTGCTTTGAGAAATAGTTCCAGATAACTTTGTTTGTTTATTTAGTGTCGTATGAACTTTCTTTTATATATTAAATTTGTGTTTTTTTGTATCTTTCTTATGAAGTCTGAGTAGTTCCCTCTATCTTTCCCCCTACTCTGAGATATAGTGAAATGAAGAGATAAAATGAATGTGCCATAATTAAAAAATAAAATAAATTATGATGATTTTTCAACTCCAAACTTAATTTACTTTTCAATCTGACTAATTGATTTGTTAAAATATGTTGTGAAACATATGATCCGAGAAATGAAGTATGAGTTCTACAACAAAGTGAGGTTCACATTTGATTTGATGAAGGAGAGATTCGTTCATGAAATTAAGTGCAAATAAATAAGAAAATATTCTTTGTTGGGTGTAAAATTGGAGAATCTTT
>NW_018165254.1:273192-275480 GCF_001263595.1 Phalaenopsis equestris | reverse complement strand
TATAGTGTTTAAAAATTAAAGTGAGAGTTAGCCTTCAGGTGAAGGGAAGTGGGAGCTCTAGAGTGGGAGCTGGTATCCTCCTATCCTAGCCACAGATTTAGGGACTAAACCTAAGATTAACCAATGATTTTCTATGCACTGTATCAGAGTAGAACATTAAAATTTATTCTATTTAGCACAATACATATTATAAACATTTATCTCATCTCATTTCACCAGAATCTCATTGTAGTGGGAATGATGCTTTTTCACTTTTTTAGGATGCTTTTTCACATAAGAAATCTTCATTACATAAACATAGTTAGTAGATTAGTAATTATTATTCAAAATTTGCATTTCCGTTTTTCAAATAGTTAAGTAATTTAGCTTGGTTAATATCCCAACATTCGAAATTAGTGACAGTGATTTCGTTTGATTTTCTGTAATTTTCCTGTTAAAATCTATCATTGCTGACTTACACCTTCCCTGTGGGATCGATACTTGGGGCTTAAATAGAAAGTCCATTATTACTTGATAAAGATACATATACTTGCGTAGAATTCCATTATTAATAGCCTATAATTATATATATTTTACACAATTTACTTTTCATATAAGGATCAAGATTTTGGTGTTGTAGTGGTGTCAACTTCATAAATCCTTACATATAAAAATCAGGATCAAGTTTTTGTTGCCGTTGCCGGGGAAGGTAACGATTAAATTTAATTAAATAATTCTGATAAATTAGGAAATTTAGATAATACATATATATATACAAATATATAAAAACACAAAAAAAAGAAATTTACTTAAGAGTTTATTTTTAAAGAATTTTACTTTGCTTACTTTATTGTTTATATGAAATATTGGATCTGAAGGTTTAGTACCTTACGATTCAGAATTAGAACGTACTATTAGAAAAATTCAAATAACAAAGAGAAATTAATAATTTGAAAGAAATGGTAAATAATCTAAAAATTCCAATAAATGAGAGTCGACAAAGACCTTTAAAAGATTATGCAAATCTGACAGTAGATGAACTTCATCTAACTATTCAAAATCCTGATGTTACTGCAAATTTATTTGAGCTTAAATCTGTTATCATCCAAATGGTACAAAATAATCAGTTTGGAGGATCGCCTATTGAAGATCCTAACTTACATCTTGCACTTACATCTTGCTAGTGTGCTACATTTAAATATGATGGTGTGTCTAATGATGTTGTTAGGCTTAGACTTTTTCTTTTTTCATTAAGGGATAAAGCCAAGGCCCAAAGCTTGGTTAAATTCATTAGCACCTAGATCTATTAGAAATTGGGGAGAACTATCACAAAAATTCTTGGATAAATATATTCCACCCTTGAAAACTGCTAAGCTTAGAAATGAGATTACATCTTTTTATCAGTTTGAAGGGGAATCAATATATGAAGCCTGGGAAAGATTGAAGGATTTTCTTAGAAAATGTCCACACCATGCTTTGCTAGATTGGTTAATAATTCAAACCTTTTACAATGGTATAGTAGGGTCATTAAGATCTATTATAGATGCTGCTGCGGACATTTCATTAATGTCAAAGCCTTTTGATGAAGCATATTCTTTAATTGAAGAATTGGCTACTAACAATATTCAATGACCCTCTAAAAGGGTAAATCCTACGAGAGTAGCCAATATTCATGATTCTGATGCAATTTCTATTTTGGCATCTAAAATTACTGTTATTTCTAGAAAGATTGATCAAATAGGAGCAAACTATTCTCAAATACCCCCAATATTAGAGGAAAATTCACTAGGTCAGATTATTAATACTTAACCATCTTATGAAACCTTAAATGCTATAAATAATCAAATTAACAATCCCTATTCTAACTATTTTAACCTTGGATAGAAAAATCACCATAATTTTAGTTGGAATAATTATAATAATTCGGTGAATCCATCTGTAAATCTGAATAATCAAGGAAATCCTAATTTTTTACCTTATTATCCTCCAGGATTTAACTCCAATCCTAACCCACATGTTAAGGAAAAGAAGTTGACGATGGAAGAAGTGATGTTGAATATGGGAAATCAAATACAAAATCAAGGGGCTGCTATTAGAAATATTGAAGCTCAATTATGACATATTGCTGCTGCACTTAGTAACAAACCTTCTTACTGCACTTAGTAATAGACCTTCCAGAATTCTTCCAAGTACTGTGGAAGTTAATCCAAAAGATCAAAATAAAGAGCAAATTAAAGCTATTCAATTATGAAGTAGAAAAAAAATTGAAATAAGAATCCAAAGAGAAACTGAAGTTGATGAAGAGAAGG
>NW_018165254.1:272767-273054 GCF_001263595.1 Phalaenopsis equestris | reverse complement strand
TAATAAATATTATAATAAATATTCCTTTTGTTGAAGCTTTGGAACAAATGCGAAGTTATGCAAAATTTTTGAAGGATGTACTAAATAAGAAAAAGAAAGTTTACAGTTCATGAGACTGTTGCACTCAGTGAAGAGTGTAGTGCTATTATTCAGAAAAAGCTTTTTGAAAAATTAAAAGTTCCTGGTAGTTTTACTATACCTTGTGCAATTGGTGAAAAGTTTTATGGAAAAGCTTTATGTGATTTAGGAGCGAGTATCAATCTTATGCCCTTATCAATTTTTAAATG